>NC_090266.1:492959940-493263601 GCF_040414725.1 Anabrus simplex
TTTGGTATTCATACCTTTCGGTGGAATTTTTTAACAGAATAGGAAAATGTTTCCTGATGATGATTGTTATCATTCTGTCAGTAATTGTGAGTATAGGGATGCAAAGCAAAGTCGTTCTCTATCGGCACACGCCATGAAGAGGAAAGTAAGGATTTCTTCGTCCGACACCGCGGTGTAGGGGGCCACGCGTCCGCCTGTCACCTGGCAGCCTCAGGTTCGATTTCCAGGGTCAGGGGTCCTTAATTATAAATGATTACTATCCCTGGCCTGGAGACTGGGTGTTTGTGTCGTCCTTAACGTTCCTTTCCTCACATTCAACACTTTACACTTCCGCCATTTACAAGATACACTCAGGTTCCTCACATATGGTGCAGGTAGGGGCAAAATATCTTTCTACTTCGACGCCCAGAACAAATATCCTTTTTAAAAAAGGATTTCTTCAGCCCCGAACCTAGATACTAAAAGGACTCAGAGTTCAGCGCCATGCAGGATAGGGTTGTCAACGATAAGCGGTATGGGGTGGTCAATGCATTGCCCGGCTGCCTTCAATACAGTAGCGGATATTTCCAATCTGGCCTTGGGGAAACCAGGAACAACTTACATTTCTGGAAATGGTAGGGTCAATTGTAAATTTCTCAGCTCCCTAACGTTGAATGGTGGTAACTCATCAAAAAGTCGATGTTCGTAAAAGGAAAGACTTCTGCTGGGTTGTAGGCGAAACCAATGCACAAATCTGGATCATTCCCCTCATAAATATTTTTCAACCAAATCATTTCCACTATTTCTTATTCAATGTGTTCTATGTCATCCTTCACCTCCTATCTCACCATAGCCATTATAACACTTGAAAATCTACCTCTTCGCGTTCTCCTTTGTATTTCTATGGAATAGACTGTAAATTCTTTTACTTCTATTTTACTTCCCGGAGGAAGTACACGAGCAAGAACCTGCAAGCTTCCCATCAACTCTTTAAAAGATTCACTCCCAAATTTATTCATAAAACATTCAATAATAACACACCCTATTTTCATCTTTACTTATTCGCCGCCCCCTCCCCCCCTGAATTTCACTCTGACTGCCAGCCTTACTCCTCGTAATCCTAGTTCACTAGAACTCTCATCTACTTCACTAACATTTTCCCTTTCGCAAACTTGCTCATTTGAATTACCTTTCTTAAAGCTCAAAGTCCTACGTCTGGACGATGAATCCTTCCTTCCTGTCACCGTCCTCGCCTCCCACTGAAATCAGACACGGCTTTTCTCTCTGATGATGTCCTCCAAGTCAGCAGTGTGATTATCTTCCTCGTTCGTCGTTCTCCCAGCTGATTCGCACTCTGACCTCAGCCATCCAGTACGTTCGCATTCTTCCTTAAGGTGCGTTTTCAAAGGTGCGACTGTAGCCGCCACGGCGGCCAGAGCCGCAACGACTGGGGACGCCATGTACGTTGGCAACAGCAGCCGCAAGCGACGGGCACGTGGGGTGTTTTCTTAGACACGATTCCAGCCGCCAGTCGCGCAGTTCATTCCGTCAGAAATCGACGAGAGCTCGGGCGATTTCGTTAGTGGCAGGGTTTTCCTTGACATTTTAATGGAAGAAGAAGAAGGAGAAAAAGTAGAAAAAGAAGAAAGGAAGAAGAAATGTGGTTAATGTGGTATCTCGGCCCGAAAAGAAGGAAAGTCAACAGTATATTTGCATCGCACTATGAGGAAGGATGCTATAACATTTTAATTAACAGGCATCTTTTAAGTGATGAGACAAAGTTGAGGAAGTATTCCAGACTGAGTGTTAGTTTAGTTATATTCTCGAAATTATAAAAAGTGAAATATTGAAAACCTCGTGCAATCGGTACATGAAGCCCATCAGCCCAGCTGAAAAACTTGCACTCACTCTCAGGTACGGACATTTAAATCTTATTTTAACAGTGTTTAGCTCAGTTGAATACATGTTTTTACAGTAAGACATAACGATCAGTAAATCTGTGGTCGTAATAGAATTCTAGTTTTTTTTTGGGTAGTGGCTTTATGTCGCACATGGCGACGATAGCATAGGAAAGGCCTAGGAGTTAGATGGAAGTGGCCGTGGCCTCATTAAGGTACAGCCCCATCATTTGCCTGGTGTAAAACTGGAAAACAACGGGAAAATATCTTCAGTACTGCCGATAGTGGGATTCGATCCCACTATCTCGCGGATGCAAGCTCACAGCTGCGCGCATCTAACAGCACGGTCAACTCGCCCGGTAAACTTCAAGTTTAACAAACCCGCAACTTAATTGACTGACACAACATTAATTGCGCCAATATATTAAGTATTTACATACTTAGACATGCCATTCCATCGGTATAATTTCGTGGAAGCGGATATAATTTAATTTATGTAGTTCCAAAATTGTCTAGCGTACTACTACTCAATCTAGGGAATGAAGGAATCAATAAAAACGCATAAAAATGATAACGCAGACTGGGATTTACATATTATTTAAAAGTACATATTGCACTGTATATTCAATCCTATAATACCCAGTAATCTTGACAGGATATCATGACTGTTTACATTTGTGCACGGCTCGGCTTTTATCGGGCCTTGATTGACAGACGAGAATGCTTGCGGAGGAGGTGTTGAGCAATAGTCACTTCCGTCGCAGCGACTGCGGCCGCCAGCACTGCTCACTGCACCAGTGTGGCGGCTCAAGCCGCAATCGCCGCGAGTCGCAGACAAAATTCAAACTGCGCATGCTCGGAGCTGGAGATTGCTGTCGCCGTGCGGCTACAATCGCCGTTGCGGCTACAATCGCACCTTGGAAAACGCACCTTTAGCCATAATTCACTTGGTGTTGTTGCCCACCTGCTTTAGATGATCCGCTGACCATGTACGACTTCACTTCACATCACTCACCACTAATTGACTTTCCCTTATGTAGGCGTTGAGACGAAAACGCCTGGCGTTTCCCATATGGAATCGGAGCATTTCCCGTTTATTAAAGGCTTCTCTCTCTATTTCCTGTTTGATGCATATTCTCCCACCTTTGAAGTGACGCATGCTGTCCAAGATCGTCTTCGCAATTATGACTGAAACAAGTCTCACTCTCACTGGACGCTTACTAATTTCCTTCCCCAGCCGCTGGATCTCGTCGATATCAACTTCCCAGTAGGTGATCTTCAGACTTTAGTTTATTAGATATAGTGCTTTAGTTACTAGGTCTTCCTTGGCGTCCTCCGTTAACACATATTATCAGAATATTTCCCTTACGGGTTTCCCGCTAATGCTTTCTCTCTGGCCACGTCAATTCTTTTATCTCTGCTTCCATTTTCTTCACCTTCTCTTTCAAACTTTCTTATCTCCTTGTTTTTCTGGACCATTATCTTAGCTCCTCGTTCATGCAATCCTTTTATTATCTTCATTCCTTGGCTTGGCTCCCGTAGAAACTCTCTGCCCTATTCTGCCTGGAAAGCCTCCTTGACAATTACCTTTATCATTCCATCTCTTCCCATCCAACGGCACCTGCATGACTGGATCGAGGGCTCGTTTCCACTCCTTCGATGACCAATACCACCGAAACGAGTGAAACTGCCATAAAAATTGTGGTAAGCCCCGTCTGATGTCCGGTACTGTATTCAGTAGCACACCTGACGGTGCTACAGTGACCCTCCCAACGACCACACGGTACTGCTGAATAGAGATCTCCACGTCAGCACTCACTCACCATACAACCTTCCTCTTTGCTTGCACAATTACGACTGTGCTAACGATGAACAGAAACCACAGGCACTTCAGTAAATAAATCACTCATTTACAATCCAAGACTAGAGGGCGAGTTGATAACGGGGAATGGGTCATGCGGCTGAGAGCTTGATTCGGGAGATTGCAGGTTCGAGCCCCACCATCGGCAGTCCTGCAGATTGTTTTCCGTGGTTTCCGTTGTCATACCAGGCAAGTAGAAGGTCCGTTCCATAACCAAGACTACAGTGGTTTCTATCGTACTAGATGATTTACTGACTGTGTTGTTGTGATATACTTCCTGTTGTTCCCTTCTTCCACTCTTTCCCTTAGTCGATGTCCCGTACTAACGTCGCCGAAAACATGTGCGTGTAATTGTGACATTCAACAGCTAAGGAAAAAAGAATCTACGTAATCTTGGCCACTTTCTGGTATTAAATAACACCTTAATCAACTAAAGGTGTTGCTAGGACAGGGCAGGTCGCCATTTCGAAAAGTATTTAATATCATTTAACGAGGGCTAAATAATAAATTTTGGAAAGTATAGTAGAACATGCGTTGGGGATATTAAAACCCATTCTCCTGATTCATGGATAGTCAAAACACTGGTCATGAATCAACATTCCAATCAGCGGTGGCTCTCTCAGTCGATGTAATAGAGACACAGCCAGTCCTTTCTGTCTATATTTCGATTGTTTTGTTGAAATATGTAAATACATCTCCCACATCTTTGAACTCCACGAAAACTTCAGTAGGGTGAATTGCATGTACATATGTGACTTATGTTACTGCGTACAATTATAATAAATTACAATATCGGAAATGCTTCTAGCTTATCCTTGAAGAATATGGGCTGGGCGAGTTGGCCGTGCGGTTAGGGTCGCGCTGCTGTGAGCTTGCATCCGGGAGATAGTGGGTTCGAACCCCAATGCCGGCAGTCCTGAAGGTAGTTTTCCGTGGTTTCCCATTTTCACACTAGGCGAATACTGGGGCTGTGCCTTAATTAAAGCCACGGTTGCATCCTTCCCACTCCTACACGTTTCCTATCCCATCGTCGCCATAAAGCCTACCTTTGTCGGTGCGACGAAAAGCAAAATTGTAAAAAAATGAAGAATGTGGGTTCCATTTTCGATCAGGTTATGAAATAATCGCGGGATCATACAAGTGGCAGAAAATAATTTTTGCATAGAGGATCCATGGATGTAGCCACTCTATTCTACTTGTTGACCAGATGCCTTTAGTTTCCACTACTCCAGGGCAGTTTGTGGACGAAGTGAGCCTTATTTTCCCCCTATTACAACCCAAAAATTGTTGTTTTAAGTTGCTTTTAATAATTAGCATGATGATTGTGCGATGTGATCCTGCGCTTTAGTCGTGCGTTTGTTTTGATCCATGTATTTTAATTTTCCACTTTATTTAGATGATGCTGTTTGTTGTTTAAATGGGCCTAACATGTAGGTCCTTGGCCCTCTTAATTTCGAGTGACCCTAAAAAGTTTAGGTATACTGTAGTTCCAAGAAAGGAAATTGTGCTGGTGGATGACAGTGAGTTCCTGTATGGGTTAGGTCAGTGGTACCTATTCTAGACGGGCACACTAGAAAATATTCTGATGGTAGTGTTGTGAGATTCTTGCTGTTCTTTCCTTCGTTCCTTCCTTCCTTCCTTCCTTCCTTCCTTCCTTCCTTCCTTCCTTCCTTCATTCCTTCCTTCCTTCCTTCCGTCTTTGGTTCCTTCCTTTAGTAGCTGACTACTGGAAAGGAACCATTTCATGGACCGCAGTCTAAACCTCTTCAGAGATACTGAAGTAAAATTGAGGGATCTCAGTGTCAGGTGTAAAACTTGAAGTCCTAACGTTTACGCATCAGCAACGATTTCAAGGATTCCAGCTCCTTGTTGTAATCCCAAGTAGAGAACCATACGAATGTCTAATGTACAAAAGGAAATTTCCATCGGAATTATTCGCTCATTACTACAGAGATATGACGTCCGCGTAAGTCCTTCCGACCGTCTGCGATTAAAATAATTATAGACTGCTGTATTATAAATGACAAAATGTACTCTCGATGGGGTTATGAATTGTAACATTGCGCAGTCAATGGTTAAACAATTCAAGGTGGTGATTTCCTTGAAATACTGTGTCATGATTTGCATGTTATTATTATTATTATTATTATTATTATTATTATTATTATTATTATTATTATTATTATTATTATTATTATTATTATTATTATTATTATTATTAACAAACACATTGCAATTGGGAGGTACACCGGCGGCATGCGTACTTACAGTAGTTCGACAGCGAAGTAAAATTAAAACATAAATTGATTGACAACAGCAAAGAAGGTATATCAAAACAATTCCATAAGAAACAGATATTACAAAAAGTTCTATCGAAAAGAGAAATTTCGCGAAAGCAAAAGAACAATAAAAAGAAAGTTAGTTAACCAGGAAGCCATACTTTCCAGTGTTGACTTAGTCAATGTAACTTTTGAGTTTTTCAGTCGGTCGGAAACACTAATTATAACACATATAACACTATAACACACCTGAAGAAATATACACACCATTAAACAAATAATGACATGTTTTGTTTAACAGGAACACCTTCAGATTCTATCAAATCACTTTAAATCAAGGCCTCTCAAACGCCCAAAATCTCACGGGTGCAAACAGTGGCACAGAGTTCCTGCGCACAGTGCATCGGTCCCGTTCGGAACGGCTCGGCCCAACGCTTCATCTCTGGGCTACTCGGCTAAGCTTCGCTCAACTCGGCTCGGATTTGGAGCGCTACGGAGCAAGTGAGAAAGAGGGAGACAGGGGGAGCGAGAGAGACAGGCATGGGGAAAGAGACAGACAGCGCTATTGCTCCAAATCGAGGAGTGGGGGTCTGCACTCTGGTCAACCAAGGGAAGTCGTCTTTTGCACAGTGCACTCTGAGAGGTCCTGCGTTTAAATCATGCGTATATATGTACAATATAGTTTACGCTGCATCAACTTTCTAATGATTGAGAGCGGGTGCTAATATGAACAAGTACACTTAAGAAAATGGAAATTGGAAATTGCAACACCATGAAGGCATTGGCCGTTTGTGTTGATTTTCAAGGTATGGGACGATGCCGTGTAAGTATGTAAACGATCAATGTTTCAGACCCATTGGAATGTTGCTACAGGTCTCCCCAAGTGATTGGTCGTGGATGAATCAACTCCAGTATACGGACTCTGGTGTAGCGCAGTTGACTTGCAGTCTATGCAGTGAAGTGTTCCCCGTCAAACATGCCTCGACGACAGAGAAGAGCACGCTATCAACAACTGTCGCCGTTTGAGAGGGCTCGGATAATTGGGCTGTGTAAGGCTCGATTATCGCTAAGGACTGTCGCTGCACGTGTTGGCCGACACGCATCTACGGTACATCGTGTATGGCAGCAGTGGTCAAATGAAGGTACCCACACTAGTAGACCTGGCACAGTCCCAGCGCGACAGACAACTGTGAGAGAGGATCGCCGCATCGTTCGGATGGCCCAGATGGAACCCCATGCAACAGCAGCGCAAATTCGAGCAGCTGTGGCACCCCACATTGCACAACAAACAGTTGGTAATCGCCTGCGTGCAGCTGGCTTATGAGCCCGTGTCCCTGCATAAGGTGTTCCATTGACCCCACAACAGCGACGTGTAAGCCTGGCCTGGTGTCGATAAAGATCGACGTGGGTCGACGAATGGCATAGAGTTGTCTTTAGTGATGAATCGCGCTTCTGTCTTGCCCGCAGTGATCGCCGGAATCGTGTGCGCCGCCGTACCGGGGAAAGGGGCCACCCAGATCTTATTGTTGAGAGGCACACAGGGCCAACACCAAGCATTATGGTCTGGGAAGCTATTGGCTTTAATGTGAAATCACAATTAGTGCTTGTTGAGGGCACTATGACTGCTCGACAGTATGTTGATAGGATACTAAATCCAGTGGTTGTCCCTATGGTGGCGAACATTGCTAATGGGATGTTTCAGCAGGACAATGCGCGGGTTCACACTGCACGCATCTCCAGAGAAGCTCTCCACGACATCACAACCTTAGAATGGCCTGCCAGAAACCCCGGACCAAAGTCCTATTGAGCATGTGTGGGGTCGACAACTGGCCAACCGTCCTCAGGCACCCACAACTCTGGAATAACTGATCCGTGCAGTGCAGAAAGCATGGGCCACAATTCCTCAGGAAGCGATCCAGGGCCTTATTGACTCCAAGCCTCGACGAATTCATCAATGTATTGCAGCTCGTGGGGGCACATCCTGTATTGATTGTTGTCCAAACTTGCGGTCAGAGCGACCTGAAGGTATAACCATCGAATCACAACTGAACACTAGTCCTGCATGTTTAATTGCAGCAATGTAGCACCACTCCTTCTGGGTGTTGCAGTTTCCATTTTCTTCACTGTATTAACAAATAATTGTTGTGTTAGTACTTAATCCTCACCGTATTAACCTATAGGATTGTTTATGTACTCATCTAACCTGCTAATGTGTAGTTCGTTGCCATCAGTCACTGCTTCCGGACTGTGGTTACAGGCCCATGGAGGGGTTAAGCCGAATGTTTTTGTGGGCGTTGCACTCTGTTCCGCGGAAAGGGTAGGGGAAGTAGGGAAGCGAGGGGAGTGTTGTGGATCCTGCCTTCTGTCCATTGGAGAACGGAGAGGTTTAATTTGCTTCATCATGTTATAATGTATTTTATATAATCTGGAGTAAATGTAAGTTAATGATTCTGGTTAAATGAATTAGAGAGTATCTGGTAATATGTAATCTTCAGTGACAAATGATGAATCGCCTCAAGTGGCGAAATACGGTGCGTAATTTCAGAACATTTACTATACATAAGAATATCTTAACTTACATTCCAGACATTTAAATTGGAGGTAACCTCCTGTGGATTGCAATAAGCTCTAATACAAAGAGTGTGAATGCTGTGAGTGTGTTGAATAAGTAGTGTGAAAGGGGGGAATTTTATTCGTGTGTGATCATTTCTGGTGGCTTGGTGCTTTTGCTTTGTAAATTTCGATTGCCTTTACTTTTGTTATTGAACCTATTCCATGTAGAGGGGAGAGGAAGTAGGAGAGTTAGAAGTGTTGTGGGCCATGCTTTTGTCTATTTGAGAGGGGAGGTGTATGTTGCTTTTTCATGTTCTAATGTTCTAGTGTATGTTTGTGTATTAGGAAGAAATGCAAGATAATGGTTTAATTAAATAATAGAATGGAACTGAATTAGAGATTATCTTGTAAGATGTTATTTTAGTATTAAATGGTAACCTGAAAAAACGTCTCGAGTGGCGAACGACTTCAGAAAAAATTTACAACAAATAAGAATATCCTAATCTATATTCCAGACAATAAGTCAGAAATTTTCTCCTGTTGGTTTCATTAAGCACTAATGCAAAAAGTGTAAATGTCTTCCAGATGTTAAATAAGTAAGATGAAGAGGGTGGCAATTTTAAAATGTGTATGGTCATTCAGGTGAGTTTTATTAGACTTTTTTGCGAAGCAAATTTTAATTAATTCTAAAATATTCGAGGATTTGCTTTTATTTGCGATGTGTAAATTTTTAGGATCTGTGAGTTGTAGAGTTCCTTACTCTCTTACTTACTTTATAAGCATAAAACTGCATTTAAATTGAAAGATATGGAAACTAATATTCATTCAATAAAAAACACAATCGTCGGACCTTGTACTCACACTTAGTTCTTACCTGATTATTTATACATATGTTATTTGATGGGCGCCAGCTAAAACTCAGTGCAGCAATAATAGAATGAGAATCTTGAATATCATTAGGGTGTGGGGTAATAAGCTTACTTTTGACAACATGCCATATAGGTTCTGGGAAAAGGAGATTGGTGTTCGGTTTCCCTATTAAATTTCAGGTTAAGTAATTCTACTCTTGAAATAAAACGATAAATTAATTTGATAGAACACAATATATTCTTTAAATTGTATAGAAAAATTAGTAATTCTTGCTGCGATAAAACAGATGAGTATATGAAATTATGACATTGCAACTGAAAGAAACTAGGCATGAATTTGAATTCTTCTTGACCGGACATTTAACAATTATACACGAAATTTATCCTCCACTGGTTCACTTGACTGTACCTTCAACACTTTGAGTGTAATTACGACGTATTCATTTGAATTGGTGTTTTGCTATAGGTGTCTCAAGCCTATATTTGGTGATGTATCCTATTTGTTTCATTGACGACTAAGTATCCTTTTAACTGTTTCTTCTCCATCCAGATGACTTCTTGGTAAGTCTTTCCTATATGACTTCATGGCAAGCCTATCCTTCTATGACTTCGTGTCAAGCCTTTCCTTCAAACCGCACTCACCGACCAACTGCGGCCTCTCCATCCTTTCGACTCCCTCACTGTTCATTAATCCATTTGACTTCTTCACTGTTCACCTACCGTTTGACTAATGACTGACGCTACAATATACAGCCACCTTATATAGACACTAGTTGACACACCTACGCAGTCTCCAGAAATAACTATGATCTACTCCCACATTGTTCCAAATGTTACATATTATGGTGAAATTGCCCGGGGCACTCAGTAGGTATCTCCAAGAACGTGAACTCACCGCTAAATGCTCACGATGACGTAGCAATGACTGGGCATTTACGCCAGCACGATTGCAACATGTGCGTTGCAATGTCAAAACTTATTACAAAGCAGATCCATCTATGATATTATGCAGCGAGTCTTACTTTACATGGTTAAATACTAATATTCACACACATATGTACACAATTTAACTAAAATCACGCAAGCGACAATCATTGCAGAATTGAATTGAACAATAATAACAATAATACAATAATAGTAATCTCACAGATAAAATAATAATACGGATATAATAATAATAATAATAATAATAATAATAATAATAATAATAATAATAATAATAATAATAATAATAATATCACAGATTAAATAATAGTAACAATGATATAATAATAATACAGATATCATCTTGTAACGAGATTTGAACCGTTACAGAGTATGTACGTGACATTGTGTGAACTGTCACATACGTGCTCTCCGAAGGCTGAGTGCCGATTGTATCAGATCTTACTTTTGTAGTATTTGTATCTTGTGTTGAAATTACGCCTTGTTTGTCCTATATATGTGACATTGTATTTAGGTTATTGGCAACCCAGTTCATAAACTCCTGATGTGGAGAAAAGGAAACAACACACTGCAAAGACATATGAGCAAATGCATCCTAAACAAAAAAGGCTTAGCCGATTGCAATAAACTATTTAAGAGGTGTTTCCTCTGCAACTTCTCCATTATTTTACAAAATCGACCACTCCCTCCCTTTTACACAGTCCTAAAAGGAGTACTGAACTCATAACATAGCAATATTCAGTAATCATTGTAATTAACAGAGGATAAAGTTAGAAGAAGAATGGAAACAGGCGGAATTCTTTACGATAGTTAAATTGGGCGTAAGAAAACTTTCTTAGTATGGTCTCTCATTGCACGTGACGTCACGTTGCCCGAACTGGAACTTGGCAGCACAGCTCTGTAACTAAGCAGTGCAAGGTCAGTTCTAAGTGGTATCAGATCACTCTTTGCCTTAAGTTCGTTCAGTTAGTATTTCTTAAAATTAAAAAACAAAATAGTTAAAAATTATAGAGAATTACTCATTAAAATAGCCATAATCCTGTAATTTTGTCTGTACTTTTTCCACTAATCAACTGCCTACTGGTTACTCCACTTTAACTGCTGATCGAGAAGAGTGTTTTCTTTTAGCTTCGCTTGCTCTCGTTCTTCTCTTTTTTTTTGAGACATTGTGTTTCTTGGAAAGTCCCTTCTGTCTGTTATTTCTGGAATCACAAATTCCATGGATTTATTTTAAGGTATGTTATATATAATTTTATGAATCAATTCTTCCCGCCAGAACTTAGATTTTATCATGTACTTTTTCTTGTAAATCCATTCATTAGACGCCTTTGAAAATTCTACGTCGTTTCTACAGCTCCCCTATTTTCCCAGTTGGCGTTGTGATCGAGTACAGCTGTTATTGACCTGATGGATATTCACTGAAAAGTGCAATGTATTCGTTTGGGAACATGTTTCAATCTTTCCTTGTCGGAAGATTCAAGGCTGCTTGTGTGATGAAAGTGATTAACATTTTCAAGTCACCCAAGAATCATTTGTTCACAACGATATCCGACAGTATACTATACTCCTCGAATTTCTTTACTAGCGATGCTGTACTTTTGATATTTTCAATATTCAGAGTAGCTTGGTCACTAGAATGAAGGTTTTCACCTTTATCCCAGGAGAGGACATTACTTACATATTGAAGAATCTATATACACTTCACTTTTAGAAGTTCACTATCTCCCTCACAAGTAGCTGAAGATCACCATAAGTGATGGTACAATAAAAGTTTCCATTCTTGTAGAACGGAACTTGTAGCGCAGTTCTTATTAATTTTATTCTTAAAGATTTCACTACATACCAGCCATCAAATTCCTTGTCCGACTCGTTGGTTGAATGGTCAGCGTACTGGCCTTCGGTTCAGAGGCTCCCGGGTTCGATTCCCGGCCGGGTCGGGGATTTTAACCTTCATTGGTTAATTTCAGTGGCCCGGGGACTGGGTGTTTGTGCTGTCCCCAACATCCCTGCAACTCACACACCACACATAACACTATCCTCCACCACAATAACACGCAGTTACCTACAAATGGCAGCTGCCGCCCACCCTCATCGGAGGGTCTGCCTTACAAGGGCTGCACTCGGCTAGAAATAGCCACACAAAATTATTATTACCAAATTCATTAATTATGTCTTCGAAGTTTGCTTTCAGGAGAGATCTGATTTCTGTATGCCGATCCGACAAAATGAACTTTATGGGTAATTTTTGAACCACTGAGTTCAAAGGATTTTTGCAAGCCGCTCCTTCCAAATCTCTCACCACTTTTCCCCTTTTCACAGCAATATAATCCCATACTTTATTTGATTTCAGATTCATGGTAGACTTTACGAGAAACCTGTCCGTCACCTATTATACACAAATTATCTTCCTTCAGATCAACCTCATAATTTAACTGGGTTTCTGCAAGCCAAGAACGGTACACTCTATAGTAAAGGAATATTTTCACATGTTTATAAAAGTATGACTCGGAACAAAAATGCTACTGTAAAACACAAAACCATTTCATGAAATTGAAGGTCAACGCGCACAAATACATACCCGATGCAGTAGAGATACTGCCTTCCTAGATAGAACTCATCACCTGTAGACGCCCAGGTAAAAACATGTCCTCATGTACAACGTGTTTAAAAATATAGATTCTCCTTTGTTTTTTGTGATAGCCTTGCACACCGAAGCCCCGCAAAAATGGCATACCCTACTGTAAACAAGAAAAGCAAAGCTCTAAGAAATACAAATACTACCGAAGATGTCCACGTCGTCATCATCATCATCATCACTACAACTTTCTTCTGTATACTCCGGGTCCACATGTGAGGATGGTGATTCAATAACCACATCTGAGTCACATTCATGTCATCACAAGATAACTGACGCCGGTAAGTTTCGTGCTTTAATTCGCACTGAAGATACGCACTCACATTCGCTACCTTTACGCTCTCTCGGACAGGTGGGATTTCGCCCCCCCCCCCCCCTGGAGAAATGTACTTTCGTCCTTCATTTCACGACCACTGCAGCTTAGCAGATCAGAAACCAATGTCTTTTTTCTGGAATGAAGACTGTCTTTCTTTAGGGGATGATTTCCCGTCTGATCCTAAGTATTTTGAAGGAATTGTATTTCATATTAGCTTAGTGTTTAAATTCTTCCTTTGATAGTAATTGAGCTTTCAAACCATCACATTCATCGAAATCATTTCCACTGAAATGCCGACCACAAGTAACAGTGATTGGGTTTGAAACAATAATTTTCATTTTGTACAACTAACCCTTGTTTTATGCAATTTCGGGAATTTTTACTTGTTGGAAAAATAGTAGTATCCTATACGAGTATTAAAGACCAGATTTGTTATAACATCCATATTCATACACTGACTGACAGAGAAAATGCAACACCAAGAAGGAGTGGTCAGAACTTTATGCCAATTGCAGAGTAGACTGACGTCACTGAGGTATGCTCATGATGTGAAATGCGCCGCTGTGCTGCGCACGTAGCGAACGATAAATGGGACACGGCGTTGGCGAATGGTCCACTTCGTACCGTGATTTCTCAGCCGACAGTCATTGTAGAACGTGTTGTCGTATGCCACAGGACACGTGTATAGCTAAGAATGCCAGGCCGCCGTCAACGGAGGCATTTCCAGCAGACAGACGACTTTACGAGGGGTATGGTGATCGGACTGAGAAGGGCAGGTTGGTCGCTTCGTCAAATCGCAGCCGATACCCATAGGGATGTGTCCACGGTGCAGCGCCTGTGGCGAAGATGGTTGGCGCAGGGACATGTGGCACGTGCGAGGGGTCCAGGCGCAGCCCGGGTGACGTCAGCACGCGAGGATCGGCGCAACCGCCGCCAAGCGGTGGCAGCCCCGCACGCCACGTCAGCCGCTATTCTTCAGCATGTGCAAGACACCCTGGCTGTTCCAATATCGACCAGAACAATTTCCCGTCGATTGGTTGAAGGAGGCCTGCACTCCCGGCGCCCGCTCAGAAGACTACCATTGACTCCACAGCATAGACGTGCACGCCTGGCATGGTGCCGGGCTAGATCGACTTGGATGAGGGAATGGCGGAACGTCGTGTTCTCCGATGAGTCACGCTTCTGTTCTGTCAGTGATAGTCAGCGCAGACGAGTGTGGCGTCGGCGTGGAGAAAGGTCAAATCCGGCAGTAACTGTGAAGCGCCCTACCGCTAGACAACGCGGCATCATGGTTTGGGGCGCTATTGTGTATGATTCCACGTCACCTCTAGTGCGTATTCAAGGCACGTAAAATGTACACCGCTACGTGCAGCATGTGCTACGGCCGGTGGCACTCCCGTACCTTCAGGGGCTGCCCAATGCTCTGTTCCAGCAGGATAATGCCCGCCCACACACTGCTCGCATCTCCCAACAGGCTCTACGAGGTGTACAGATGCTTCCGTGGCCAGCGTACTCTCCGGATCTCTCACCAATCCAACACGTGTGGGATCTCATTGGACGCCGTTTGCAAACTCTGCCCCAGCCTCGTACGGACGACCAACTGTGGCAAATGGTTGACAGAGAATGGAGAACCATCCCTCAGGACACCATCCGCACTCTTATTGACTCTGTACCTCGACGTGTTTCTGCGTGCATCGCCGCTCGCGGTGGTCCTACATCCTACTGAGTCGATGCCGTGCGCATTGTGTAACCTGCATATCGGTTTGAAATAAACATCAATTATTCGTCAGTGCCGTCTCTGTTTTTTCCCCAACTTTCATCCCTTTCGAACCACTCCTTCTTGGTGTTGCATTTGCTCTGTCAGTCAGTGTATTTAACAACACTGTACAATGTACAAAAATACAAATAAGATCTAACGTTGAAAACACGGCAAAGAGGAAATTATTAAACAACAAGGCACAAGGAACCTACGACAACGCCACGCACAGACTCAAACTGGCAGTAGCCATTACTGTCACACAGCTGCGTTGCATGACGTCTCGGGCGACGCGACCTTACCAAGCCGGTGTAGAAATATTTGTATTTGCTCTTTCTAGAAAACGGCTGCGCTTAGAAACATGCGGATAGAGGTATTGTAATCAGACAAGTCCAAACTAACAATGATAAATTTTCAGTTCACTTCTCCTTTATCATAACCCTATACAGCTTAACTACTACACTAACTGAAGTTAAAAATCTCCTTGAAATGCAATAAAGCTACTTGGATCATAACTAACAACTAACTACAATGAAATGGAAGATGTAGGTACGTGAAAATAAGTTTTATCTAACTTTATTTTAATTCTAATTAGTGTAGTACGTTCTTTGTGCCAAAAACTTATACACACAGAAACAAAAAATCAGACCAATAAACACATAAATACTGGCAAACGGACATGATCACACTTCACTAGTGTTTCATGATTACTGCAGGTGAAGGCGTGTCTCCGTACATTGGTGGATGTGAGCACGATCAATAACTAAATAGTTATTGCGAACAAAATTTATCATTACAGTTTCAAACTGATCCCGAGTAGGAGGAAAGCCAGAGGACACTTCTTCTAACATAATAAATTCATAATGTTAATATCATAATTATTAACACCGAACTTTCATGCCGGTAAATCTGCAGAAACGGGTCTTCCTTATTTAAACACTCTTTTGCACATTTCAAACGTCTACGGCAGGATTCGATATCATCAACCAGCCGCCTTGCCTCCGCTAGATGTCGATCACCGATCTAAAATGCTCTTCTCACATGTAAAGTAAAAGTGTCTCAATAGTTATCTGTGTGAATAAGAAACGATATTTCAGGCCGGTTGGCAAGCATTGAGCCCGCTTTAAGTATACAATGCTGTTGCCTGCCAAAATCTATTAATGGATTGCACGTAGTGCACATTGCGGACGTGCACAGAGGTGAGCTTCGAAGTTCAAAGGAATAATTCATGTTTCCCGAGGGCACTAGGTAGAGATGTGGCGTTAGGTGCACTCTATTTCTAAAGTAAACTTAGCTTAAGAATATCCTTATTTGCTTTATTAGGGATTTTGGCGTAGAATATTAGATACCAGTGAAACAGTTACAAGCAATTTAACCACCCTGAATGAGGTAAACCGGAAAGATGGTGTCTATTGTGGTGCCAAGCATTTCATAGGTTCATATCGGTAAGTTGGGTTAGGTTAGCAATACATTTCTAGTAAGTATTGTCACTGAAATGAAATGCCGTATGTCTTTTAGTGCCGGGATATCCCAGGACGGGTTCGGCTCGCCAGGTGCATGTCCTTCTATTTGACTCCCGTAGGCGACCTGCGCATCGTGATGAGGATGAAATGATGATGAAGACAATACATACACGCAGCCCCCATGCCGTAGGAATTAACCAATTAAGGTTAAAATCCCCGACCCGCTCGGGAATCGAACCCGGGGCCCTCTGAACCGAAGGCCAGTACGCTGACCGTTCATCCAACGAGTCGGACGGTACTGTCACTAACACGTGCTTTTGAAATAAAAACATCTTAACCCCTTAACCGAGTATTTATTTTCCACCTGTTGAGGAATTAGTTTGGTAATTTTCCCTCCTCAAGTATGAACATACTGGAAATTCAATAACGCCTGATAACATTTGTAGGGCTTAAAATCTTACATTCATTAACGGGAGCGGTGCTACATATACATTTATCTAACGGCATAAAGAAATAATCAAAGTCTTCATCGTTCTGACAACTTTCATTATTATGCACAGGCATCTTTTAATGAGGTGAAGGCAGTCATAAATGTGAATAATAAGTGCCTAACTATGAACTATACACTAGCCCACTTTTGAACACCTTGGTGAACTCTCATACATCAATCAATGTACTGTAATTACCACGCAACAACAGGGTACGAAACGCCTCTGTCCAGGTTTGCGTCGGAAACGCCCACGTCCATCAATCGTGCCCAGGCAGAAACTGTTCCGGCAGAGATTCCAGCCAGAACCACACTCGGAATGCGACTTGCTTTAGTACCGCGATCTACAACTGCAATCAATCTGATACGCGGGTCTCCGCGTGCGTGATCTCCGAGTTGTTCCTTAACCTGGTCACCATGTGCGTACATCTTCACCTTTCTGTCTCTTGAAACAGCACTGTCTTCCCACCTCGTCCTGGAAGCTTCCCTGTACGATCAACCTGTTTCTTGAAATCCTCTACTTGGACCCCTCGCAAAGTAATTTTATAACTCAAAAACGCAGTTATTCGAGTATTGTGACGTGGCACGCAATTCAAAACCTTGTAAGAGCACCTGATAGCACTCACTCTATATCATTGCTGGCAACTTGGCCCCGTTGAACTTCCACCTGTTTAAATGCTCTGTAAAGTTGTCCCATTAAAGATGTACTTGCTTGTTAGCGTAGACATGTTTTATCATGTCATTAACTGTGGTGTTTTCCATTTGCAACATTTTAGGTATTGTTTTTTCTGTTTTTCCCATGTTCATCAATTCTACATCCTTATAGATAGGAAAGTCCAGCTCCATGGGTCAATGGTCAGCATTCTGTCCTTTGGTAAACGGGGCCTCAGGTTCGATTCAAGGCCGGGTCGGTGATTTTAACTTTCATTGTTAATTCGTCTTGTTTGGTGTCTGACGTGAATGATGGTGCTGTCTACATCATTAGAATTTATCATGGGTAGGACACCATTCCCACTGACGTGCAGATCATCTACAGGAGGTCAACGCGATAGGCTTGCACCAGGCAACACTGTATTATTACTATTATTAATATTATTATTATTATTATTATTATTATTATTATTATTATTATTATTATTATTATTATTATTATTATTATTATTATTATAGTTGGAAAACAACATATAATGAATACAAGTCGTCCGACTCGTTGGCTGAATGGTCAGCGTACGGGCCTTCGTTTCAGAGGGTCCCGGGTTCCATTCCCGGCCCGGTCGGGGATTTTAACCTTAATTGGTTAATTCCAATGGCTCGGGGGCTGGGTGTGTGTGGCGTATTCAACATTAGAAATCATCCTAGGTAGGGCCCTGATGTTCATCTTCACAGACATGCAGGTCGCCTAATAGGCCGTCTACTAGAAAAGGACCTGCACCAGGCCTCTCCGAAGGCCATACATTATTATTATTATTATTATTATTATTATTATTATTATTATTATTATTATTATTATTATTATTATTATTATTATTATTATTATTACAAGTCGTACTAATTCAATCAAATATTGTTGTTCTAATAACAATAATATAGAAATATTCAAAACATAATTGGCACGTGATTTAAAATTTATTTCAGAATTCCAGTCTGTCAATGTGCGTTCCATTTCATTCCGAACACAATTTCAACAATGAAGAACTCGTGGGTTGTTTATGCCTTCAATGCCATCTGGGATTGAATTCCACGAGCGTAGGATTCTTGTCCCCAGTACTGACGATAGACTTCACTTTGTTCAGCTGGAAATAGATCAGAGTATGATCCTATTATTTCATAAAAGAATTCTAAGGTAAGGTAGGTAAAATAAAAATTTCTGACGTAAATGTCCTGTCCTATCACTGCTGTTGAAGTAAGGGAAATATATATGTATATAAAATAAGAGTTTTGTCTGTGCATTGCTCAGAATTAGAAAAGAATGGTATTTCTGTATCAGCTATGTCCATAGTAACAAGGAAATGCACATTTTACTTTTCCGTAATGTCTGTCTGTCTGTCTGTCTGTCTGTCTGTCTGTCTGTCTGTCTGTCTGTCTGTCTGTGCACACATAAAGAAAAAACGGCTGAAGAGAATTTAATGAAAATCGGTATGTGAAGTCGGGGGATGAGCCACTAAAATCTAGGCTATAAATCATTTTATTCACGCTGAGTGAAATGGTCGTTTCGGGGAAGGCCTAAAATTTAATTCTCAAATATTTATATTATTAGTGGTCCTATCGATAAATACTATATAACTAAAGTTATATAGAATTAAATTCCCGATCATTTATGTCACACATTGTTACCGTACCGGCTTTGATAACACAGATATTCATGAATTTGTATTTTTATTGCCAAGTCCATATCAACGCCGAGCCACGAGAAAATGGGTTAACAGAATTTAATGAAAGTCGGTACGTAGAGTCGGGGAATAAGAAACTACAGTCTAAGTTATAAACAATTTTATTCGCCCTGTATGAAATTGTAGTTTAGGGGAAGGCGCCTACAATTTAATTTTTAAATACCTATGTTATTGGTTCTATCGAAAATTACTACATAACAAAAGTTATAGAGAATACAATTTCCGCCATTTATGTGTTATTCAACTTTGCCGTACCGACTATGATAAGGGTGGTATTTCAGAGTCGGAAGAAAACTAAATGTGAAGGCCTACAATATTGAAAGCGCATAACATTGATCAACAATAATATTACATTGACCATTGTTTGGGGTGATGTTCTTTGTCTCTTACGGTGCCGCTCAACTCCGATAGATGGGATTACTGCTGCGTGCCGAGTATAACAGCCTGACTGAATATTGGCGGGAAATAGCTGGGGAGTTAGAAAACTTTCTTATTTAGCACGTCATTCCTCAGGTTCATACATTTTCTGATACCTTACTGCCGGTACGTAACTCACTGCATCATAGTATTCCTGCTATCCGATCCCTACTCTGACGCGCTGTTTTGAATTAGCAGTCTGCACGCTTAAGGCAGAGGCTCTCTTAAAAGGAAACATCGGCAATGGGTTAGACGCCGATCGCAATGAAACTTGGAAAACACATTGAGGTACACGTAAAAATGATGTCGGCATCAATTTTGGGTGCCATCATTCATTAGAGCGTTAACTACGGGACCTAAAAGTTGCGACATTTCAAATTCCGCGCGATCAGCGATGAGTACCTGCTGGCCAATGCTAAGCTGGCACACTGCGTACTTGGAGACATGCCTCTGCACCTCCTCCCCTACCCGCTCCAATTTGTTCGCCACCGCAGCCGGCAAGCGCGGGGAGAAGGGAAACGTGCAGTAGCGAACCAATTGGAGCGTAGAAGGGTAGTAGTAGTAGTAGTAGTAGTAGTAGTAGTAGTAGTAGTATGACCTGGTCTAGAATTACAATTTAGGCATATTCGAAATTATAGCACCACAATTCACTAAATAACTCAAAATTCAACCCTGAAAAGAGCCGTTTCTTAAAAAGAGCTTCTTCCTCTTCACTTTTATTAAATTCTAGATTAATTTTATTCGAAATTAGCAGTGTTTATCCTCTGGCTTGGAGGAAAAGATTGCCCCCATATCAGATAGACTTTTCCGCCGCCAGTGTAGTGAATTGAGATTTTCCGACTCATCGGGTACTCCTAGGAAACAGGTTAGTAAACGGGCATGGTTTTTGCCCTGGGACTTTCCACTGTTCGAACCCCCCTCTCCGAAAAACGACTAAGAGTGTTCACGGATCACGGCTGTCTGCGGCCTGGTCATTCCAGCTCTGGAACTTTGGGCTATTCGATCGGCAGCGCAGTACTGACCGTTAAAATTAAGAAAATGTGTGGTTTTCCATTGGATGGAGTATTTAATGTGAAATCATTGCTTTTACTCGTGCCATTGCTACTGACGTCATTGTAATGACCTATGTTCATTTCAGTTGGGAAAACCACTAAGTCATTCGTTCTGAGGATGTAAAAAGGCAGGTGGAGAGTGAGTGTCTTCCATTATAATGCAGTTGCCCAACCTGATTGGGAGTAATGGTAGGCAAGCGAGCCTACCATTACAATGAAAATTCCCTAACGCAGTCTTCATATGAGAAAACACGTTTGGTGATTTCTCCGTCGCGTTTCCAGGGTAACGTTAAGAGCTATGCAATTTAATACAGTCTTGCTCACAACGTGTACACTACCTAACCTACAAATCTGTACACAATGTAGAATTCCGTAGCGAAGCACGGGTACATCAGCTAGTAATTAATATGCCTATAAACGCTACAACGAAATGCGATCGTAGTTCTGTTGTGTAACAATATTATTTTTAGAGTAGCATCGGCGGAATGGAATAATTTTTACGGCAATATGTATATACTGATGTTTTTGGAAAACATATCTGACTAGCGTAGTTCCTATATGGACAGCTGGTGACCATGGGAACTGGTGGAAATAGTACAGACCGCAGACACCTCATATACAAAATGTCGCAATATTTCATACAGCACTTTCTAAAGGCAAAAGGTATAAATCAGCAAGCATTTACAATTAAAGTTAGAACCACAATTATTAGTAGGCAGAGTTAACGCATAGCGTTGCTGAGACGAATCCAGAAGGCCTTGCGTGGTAAGTACAGAGTTCACAAGAAAAACAAAAGGGGAGTGATAGAACTGTAAGGAATATTCGTAAGAACAGAATTGATTTGTAAGATATATTTTACAACACCCTGAGAGAAAACAAAGTGAATACGGTAAGTAAGTTTGACATAGTTTAACATCATAGAATAGGGTGGGTAACGTTCTAAAAGTGAAAATTTATACAAATTTGGAAAACGTAACAAGGAACGTTAACAAATGTGATCATATTAATCGTTACTAGATTTGAAGATACGCGAAGAGTTTTATCGAACTTGAAGGAAAAATCATTAAGGATAACAATTTTGTTCCAAGAAAGTAGACACTTTTAAAAACACTACTATTTTAAACACAAGGAGTGCAAAGGCCACAATTACAATTTAAAGACCACCAGGGTTACAGATTTAATATAAATGGGATCCTAAAACAAATTAAAGGTAGGTAAGAGGATTAATCGAAAGACTGACGAGGCAGGGACAAGGAACAAATCAGGCTGCTTTGATTTACACAGGATTAATTACGCCACGTGGACACTAGGCGTATAGAATGCTTTTCCTAGCTGATAGTTATCCTTTTAAACAAATTTCAAGAATTTGTCCACTGAGAGAGTCTTGCGGCACATCCATCAAAAATTTTGAGTAAAGTTTCAATAGGAAGTGAAAATAGTATGTACTCAAATTTTCCACACTAAATAAAGTCCTAGTAGCAGCTGATGCTTGAAGGGCAAAATTGTAGTAAGTCTTCAGCCAAAACACCAAATTACTGCACGATGAATTTTTGCTCATCCAGCATAGCGATGAAGTTTCAGGAGTGACGTTGCGAGTTGTCAATAAAAGATCGCAACAGACCAGCCGCTTGCGAAATAAAACTGCTCCCTCCACTGCAGATGGTCACTTAATGCCTGACTACTAGTTCAAGAGTGGGGCACACTTATATAGTGGAACGAGGCGAGGTCCAGAACATACTGGAAGTGGACACGACGTAGGCGTGACGTGGAAGAGGTCAGGGTAAGGAGCGAGAGGAGCAGTACAGTGTGTAGTCGGCTGGGCGAGCAGACGGAGCACACGGTGCAGTATGAATCAGATGTAGCAGCAGTAAATCAGCGAAGTTGACAGATGCTAAGACAAAAACACAGAAGTATTAGATGTTTTAGGAAGCACGTAACAGTTCTCAATCACTGGCATATAAAAGAGACAACACTACTTCATGCTGGGCAGGAGACTACCCTTCCATCGGTAGTAAAGTTGCAATTTTGAGTGATCCAATGCTTCAGCCAGAAAGTCTTGAAAGAATTTTTTTATGTATTGCCAATCGCACTTCTTAAAGAGGCTGACGACCTAGATGTTAGGCCCCTTTAAACAACAATCGTCATCAGCTCTACTTCTTCTTAAGACAACAATCACCTATCTGTGTCGGTGCGGCGTAAAGCCACTAGCAAGCAAACAATAATCTGCATTACCACCACTCATCACTTCTTCAAAGTAGATCTCAACATTATCTCAAGATAAAGCGTCCAACAATTTGCAGCGAAGAGGGAGGTGAGGGATATGGATGTGTACAATATAGTTCGACGTTGATTGGTTCTCTCATATCACCTTAGGAGGGGTGGTATAATGAGCTCCGTGGTCGAATTTTTCCTTGTTTGTCCTGAAGTTAATTCCCCAAACGCTGTTTCTGGAGACTTCCGGGAATTCTCCTTATCGTTAGTGGAGTAAGCATATGTTTAAACACGATAAATAATTATGTCGACCACACCAAGTTCACGGTTCAAAAAAAATTAAGGGAGCATGTTTTCTAAAGTCTGGTATGTGAACGTTAATTTGGTAGATGGGGTTCCAATGATCGTTCAGCATACCTTGAGACCTTTGCTATTCGGAGTATGTCAAATCGAAGTTATACTCCACCTGTAGGCGTGGTCAAGCATTAAACTGTCAGGCGACCCCTCAAAACAAAGTGAATAGCGGTGCGTCCGTGTGTCGTTGTGACGTACATAGACTACTGCGGTCATTTGGGCACGTTGTACGTAAACCAGCACATCCCATGAGATATCTTAACGAGGTTCAAGTGGCAAGGGTCGTCACTTTGATCCAGGAAGGATGGACTTTTAGTTCGGTTGCTGTGGATCTCAATGTCTCTGTCAGTTATTCAACGCTTGTGGAATCGCTACAATGAGACAGGACAGTTCACAAGGAGGGTCGTACAAGGTCGTGGACACATGACAACCCCACACGATGACTGATATATGACCGTCTGTGCGTTGCGGCGTCATTCAGAGAACTGCAACAAGACCTCAGGAGGGTCACTGGAGTCACGTTGTCTGACCAGACAGTAAGAAACAGGTTAAGAGAAGTGTCCTTACGACCCAGATGTCCTGTTCGATTGCGCCGTTTAACCCAGCAACATCGCGCTTCTCGCCTTCTGCCCAAACCGACGTCAACTTCTCCAATTGAGACCTGTGTTGTTCACACACGAGTCCGGATTTCCCCTGACACAGCATGATGAATTTCAGCGTGTATGGAGACGCCATGATGAGCAGTACATGCCAAATGTTGTCCATGAATGCGACCGATTCACACAAGGTTCTGTGATGCTGTGTGGTGGCATCAGTATTGATGGCCGTACGAATCTTGTCATCGTCCGTGGTAATATTACCGCTGCAGGGTACATCGAGCAAATACTGCTACAGCATGTGTTGGTTGCTGCATACGGTGTAAGCCCTGAATTCGTACTCATGCACGACAATGCCAAAGCTCATGTAGCGTGCATCACCAGAGCTGTCTTGCGAGAACTGGATGTTCATGAGATGGAATGGCCAGCAGTGAGTCGCGACCTTGATCCCATGGAGCAAGTGTGGGATAGGCTTGACAGAAGTGTTCATGGGCGGCCTGTTCCACCACAGACTCTGCAAGACCTCGAACAGGCTCTCATTGAAGAATGGGACCTGATACCGCAACGTGACCTCCGTCGACTTATACGGAGCATGGCACGTAGGTACCAAGCTGTGATTAATACTCGTCGAGGACATACACAATACTGAAGCTCTCCAACAGTGTTAAGAATCCACCCTGGGGGACTGTTATCACTTTGTTTTCGCCACTATTTGGACATTTACGTTTGTATTTTGAAAATGAATGCGAATATATCGATGTTCTTTTGAATACTTCAACGATAAAGAATAAAGGTTTCGTTGGTGATATACCTGGGTGTGAGGTATTGTTTTGTGGAGCATGGCATACGTTCGAAAAATTGTTCCTCTAATTATTTTGAACTGTGTGGAATACAATGCACAGGAATAACATTGAATTATTTAAGACTCTATATAGGCACCAATACCCGAAATGGGCAATTATAGGCACAATAAAACTAACAAATTATTGCCAAAAAGCATCAGGTGCATATGATGTCATAGTAATCACATGGAGTTTGTATTTATAGGAAGATTTTTCTCGAATACTTTTGTTAACATTAGGTCTATCAAAATACTCTATATAACAAACGTTTAAGACTATGTTATTTCCTTTCCTCTATGCCACGCACGTATTTATCGTACGACGGATAATAACGCATAGGATTACGAAAAATTAGATTTGCAGTCCAAGTCCCGTCGGACATGTTGTGTATGTCACTTCAAGGTGGGCGACGAGAAAAAATAAAGAGCCATTTTACTCCTTCCGATAGGGTAGTTATTAAGGGAGGCATCGTCAACGTCAGACCACCACAACAGAGGTTAGTGATAAAATATGAAACCTCAGTACCACGGAGAATTTCGCACAACTTCGGACCAGGAACTGTACCGTACAGTAAATTCGGAAATAGTCCTCATTCTCTCTCGACTTTGTTGAACTTCCTCATATTTCACGTTACTGCCACGCACTTTCGTAGGATAATATCATTATAGCATGTCGCATTAAACGTGCGAATAGAGCCATCTTCCTTCGCAAACATTCCTGAAGAATACATGTAATCCCCTGCAACTTCCCGTGTGAAGAACGGGTAAAAATGCTAGTATACAATACCGGTTTTAACCTTTAAGGGAATCTGTCCTGTTCCCCTCCCGTCTTTTTCCTTTTTTCGTAATTCGAAAATATTCTCTGGGCTTCTGCTGTCATAGCTTCCACGCGCCTTCGCTATTTCCTTCCTACGGCCTTCGGTTAACCTGTTTGCTGCGCTGTGCTGCACTGCCACTGCCTTCGCGAAGTACAGGCCGTACTGTAGCCAGCGCGGGAAAGCAATCAGCTGATCGTTAGCGGGGAAGTTTGGCACGTGAGTTAGTTGGGTAACATGTGAATTCTTCGCTGTTTTATAGACATTTTTAACGTTGGCCGCATGTTTACTCAGATATACCGGGTGGTACAGCTGCCCCTATTCACGCAGTTTTATGCAACCCGCAGATTATAGTCGAACCTAAAAATATTGACCTTGACTACTCACTACAATGTCTGCTCTTACAACGCTTTCCATAATTCGTTTATTCGTGTCAAGCAAATCAGCATTAATGATAAAATACCGATTGATGGTAAAGAATCGTGAAAATTCTGTGTCGCAGAAACGTCCTGTACAGAGAATATTATTGGTGAATGACTAGAAGTAGCAGCAACACAACAGCACTAAACAGCAACCCGTGATAGCCGAGCTTGCTAAAAGTTAGAGGAGAGTACCGGTGTTCGTTAGTAGGCGGTTCGAGTGCTGTGTACGACGAATATTTTTATTGCGTTGTTGATGTTCGTGAGAGTCGTGTTGTTGACGACAAATCTAAATCATGATCAGTTCTCAGTCCGCCTCTGTGGTGTAGTGGTTAGTGTGATTAGCTGCCATCCCCGGAGGCCCGGGTTCGATTCCCGGCTCTGCCACGAAATTTGAAAAGTGGTATGAGGGCTGGAACGGGGTCCACTCAGCCTCGGGAGGTCAACTGAGTAGAGGTGGGTTCGATTCCCACCTCAGCCATCCTGGAAGTGGTTTTCCGTGGTTTCCCACTTCTCCTCCAGGCGAATGCCGGGATGGTACCTCACATAAGGCCACGGCCACTTCCTTCCCTCTTCCTTGCCTATCCCTTCCAATCTTCCCATCCCTCCACAAGGCCCCTGTTCAGCATAGCAGGTGAGGCCGCCTGGGCGAGGTACTGGTCATTCTCCCCAGTTGTATCCCCGACCAAGAGTCTGAAGCTCCAGGACACTGCCCTTGAGGCGGTAGAGGTGGGATCCCTCACTGTGTCCGAGGGAAAAGCCGACCCTGGAGGGTAAACAGATGATGATGATGATGATGATGATGATGATCAGTTCTCATATTGAAGGTACTCAGCTATGTTTGTTTTTTAAGGAGCTCTTAAAAGAGCTATTTGCAATAAAGTGAGATTGTACCGACAGCTGTGCGATGGGCGTATGCATGGCCATTCGATTAATGAAGCAAATGTTCAAAATGACCACCTGCTTCGTTAATGCACATCTGAGCACGGTGGAGGAGAGACATTCTTGCTTGCTGCAACATATGTGGTGGAATCTGCCTGCAGGCTTCCGTGATGAGCCGCCGTAAATGATTCGGGCTCTCAGGCTCCTGCTCATAGACTCTTTCCTTTAAATAACCCCAGAGGAAAAAGTCGAGTGGAGTAAGGTCAGGTGATCTAGCCGGCCATGTGACCGGACCCCCCTCGTCCAATCCATCGTCCAGGATATGTCCTATGCAAGTGGTTCCGTACTGCCAACGACCAGTGTGGGGGAGCTCCATCCTGCTGGAACCACATCCGTAACCGTGTCATAAGGGGCACATCCTCCAATAAGAGTGGGAGGTACTCACGAAGAAACTCTAGATAGCGTCGTCCCGTGAGGTTTCCTTCGAAGAAATATGGTCCAATTATCTTGTCACCTAGTATCCCGCACCACACGTTGACGCCCCATTGTACCTGAAATCGAGCTCCCCTGATCCAGTGAGGATTTTCAACGCTCCAGTAATGGAAGTTGTGACGATTAACAGTTCCGTTGTTGTGAAATCTGGATTCATCACTAAAGAGAATGTCCATTAAGAAATTCGCATCAGCTTCAACTCTTTGTAATAACCATTGCGAAAATTCTATCCGTTTTGGAAAGTCATCTCCGTGAAGTTCCTGGTGCAGCTGTTGATGGAAAGGGTGGAATTTATGGCGGTGCAATATTCGCAGTACAGATACATGACTGATGTTCAGTTCATTTCCTATGGCCCGTGAGCTTGTGTGCGGGTTGTATGCAATTGCATTTTGAACAGCTTCGTCGTTATTTCCAGACGTCACTGGAGCATCCCGAACGGGGGGTAATGTATGAAATGACCCCGTTGCACGCAACCGTCTTTCAACACGTCGAAATGTATCTGCAGTTGGCAGCCTTCGTCCAGGAAATCGTTCTTGATACAAGCGTCTGGCTTCCCGTGCATTTTGCCTTGCTTCTCCATAAAGTAGTACCATATTCACATAATCATCCCGTGAATACATAATGTTTGCTTTCGTGCTAACCGTACAGTACGTGCTCACACGTTGCTGCTAGGATTACGATATGCTGTTTCCTGTGCCCTACGTATGAAGTGTAGACCGCTGTTAGTTGGTCTTCGAGTCGAACGTGCGCAGTTGCTTGGTTGAATGGGTGGGTCAGAATGTTGACAACACGTGCACTGCGCTTCATTCCCTGTAGTCGTTTGCCATATGGAAGTCGCATATTATTATTCATTTCGTATGTATGCTTTCTTTGTAAAGGTGGCAAATTACTTTTGAGACTTCATCATCATCATCATCATCTGTTTACCCTCCAGGTTCGGTTTTTCCCTCGGACTTAGCGAGGGATCCCACCTCTACCGCCTCAAGGGCAGTGTTCTGGAGCTTCAGACTCTTGGTCGGGGGATACAACTGGGGAGTATGACCAGTACCTCTCACCTGCTATGCTGAACAGGGGCCTTGTGGAGGGATGGGAAGATTGGAAGGGATAGGCAAGGAAGAGGGAAGGAAGCGGCCGTGGCCTTAAGTTAGGTACCATCCCGGCATTCGCCTGGAGGAGAAGTGGGAAACCACGGAAAACCACTTCCAGGATGGCTGAGGTGGGAATCAAACCCACCTCTACTCAGTTGACCTCCCGAGGCTGAGTGGACCCCGTTCCAGCCCTCGTACCACTTTTCAAATTTCGTGGCAGAGCCGGGAATCGAACCCGGGCCTCCGGGGGTGGCAGCTAATCACGCTAACCACTACACCACAGAGGCGGACACTTTTGAGACTTAAGAACTTTAAATATTTATTACGAATGGCCTTACAAGTATAATACAAAAATAAAATTGAAAAGCTCGTAACTAGATTCGAACTC
The DNA here is from genome assembly GCF_040414725.1 of Anabrus simplex. NCBI lineage: Eukaryota > Metazoa > Arthropoda > Insecta > Orthoptera > Tettigoniidae > Anabrus > Anabrus simplex. The sequence goes on from NC_090266.1 coordinate 492,988,927, forward strand.
TAAATGCCTGCTAACATATCGTATGCTCGCTGCGACTGGTGCCATGTAACCACTGCAGGCGACGGAGAATTGGTCTCGTAGCTCTGTACTAATGGAATTACCTAGGCTATCGCTTCGATACTGATCGTTGATGTTAAAAGTTCTGAACTCGAATGTGCAAACACCACAGTGAACTAAAGATTCGCGTCTCTCTTACGCCCAGATAGTTGCAACCATTTTCTACGCGTTACTTGGTTGAATGAGTCCAGCGTTATGTTTCAGGTGGTATTCACAATCGGTGCGTATGTGGCGATATTTATGATACCTGTTTATTATAACTTCCGTAGAAGAATATCGGAGACTTCAGAAAGGTCTTCGTAAACGATGCCTAGGCGAATACGAAATGACATTAAAAAATGCATGACTCAAGAATGGTTGGAACCCTTGCTGCTTCAAGTAACCTATCGAGGTACGTCTTCCATACGTAATTCCGCGCAGCTATTTGCAACGTACAAGCGCCATCCTTGTAACTCTGTATTCACGAGGAGAGCGGAAGTTCCCGCTTCGACAAGTTACTGATGAGTTACAGCCTTATGGTCCCGTTTTACGCCTTTTTTGATCGCTCTAACGGTAGTAATTACATGGCGTAAGCTATCACATCTGCTGTACAGCATTTGCGTGCCACAGATTATAAACTACAGTGCAAAACACGTTTCTATCAATTTCGATGTGATGAGACTGTACAAAATGGTGGTGCATTGACATGTCTGTAATTGGTCTTAACCTATCACGTTTTCTATGATACCACGACCTCCCTTTCTATCAAAAGAAAATGGCCTCTTGGACCAATCAGGTGCGCAATTCTCTACCGACAGCTATAGGCGTGTTTATGGTTTGTACAGTATAGTAACATTTCGTAAAAATTAGTAGAGTATTGGACACCGCTCTACATAAAATGGTACAGTGTTTTTGAGATGGACCTCACTTACTGCCTCTTGTACCATTTTTCCATTGTGCGGAGAAGTCTACATCGGGTTAACTGCACATAATATTGCTGTAAGGTGTTGCGCAAGATGGGACTAAGAGGCATTTACGTCCTAGCTGGTTGCATATATTCGGGAAAAAATAGGGGCAGCTGTACCACCCGGTATATCAGACTGAGTCGTTATCGACTGCATTGTTAAGTGAAAAGTCCTCAATTAGTGAAGAAAAAAAATAGTGTGAGCGTGTATTCATGCGAGGCTATAAGTTAAGAATATCGCTCTGCCGTGTTTTAATTTCGAAGTTTATTTGTTTAAAATGAATTGAGTTAGTGCATTTTATTATCAACCACGATGTGCACATAATCGAAATTAGGTTGTCAGTGAGAGAAATCACCATGCTAAGAGTTGCTGTGTGCCTGGCTGCAAAGCAAATTATAAACGAGGAGAGTACACTCCAGTATTTGTGTTTCCTTCTGATGAAGAAAGCGTTAGGTTATGGAGGAAGGCTATTCCTAGGGAGAAATTAATAGTTAATCACCACACAGTTGTGTGTATCAATCAATTTCCTGAAGACTATATCCTGAGGGGAATACGAGTGTCTCGTCCAGATTGTGAGTGAAAATTTATTTTACTGTATGTCAAAAAGAGGGGTAATATTAGATATATTTTTATGTAATCTGACTTACGGCGTATTTTAATTTGGTGTATCTGAAAATACAAATTCAATTTATGCATTTTACCGCCTTAGGTAAAAAATGTATTGTAAAATAACACTGCTGAGATTTTTTCTATCAAATTTCATATCATAGGCAATGGAACAGGGTTATTACATGAAAATTGAATATGAAAATTATTGTATAGACATGATTTGCTTTTTAAAAATTTACATTTAAAAAAAATAACTGAATTTCATGACAGTGACAGTAAATGTTTTGTTATTGTTGGAGGATAACTTACTCGTAATCCTTCATGTTGGTACTGACTTGGTGGTACAGGAATAATTTACATTTGTAGTATATTTTATTGCTAATCGGTTGCTTGTTTTCTATTAGTGTGTATGATATGAATGTTCCAGTTGACTAGAAAATGGATAGAAATAGCAAGAATATATCTCATAGCGTTAGCCTGTACTCACGGAAGCGAACGGATATACGCGATAAATGGAATGTTACGGGGAGGGATATGCAGTGTATGGCAGAACTAATAAATGTTCATGAACATTTTTTTTAAGGTTTTGTAAGGTGTTGACAGTTCCTTAAGTAATTTAAACGAGTGTGTTATTCAAGCGGAGCGGATGCGTATCGCCTCCAAGTCCCACCCAAAGTGTGACGTCATCAGAGCTACAGTACGGCCTGTATATCATGAGGGCAGTGGCACTACTTTGTTCTTTTTCTTGTTCGGTGGTATCTCTCTTTCCCCTGGTCCGCTCTAGTCAGACATTATTGAGACACCCAGCGTATGTTCCTGTTTATGTTATAACACATTGTTTATTTATTACTACTTCCACGCAGCATGGTAACAGTCATTATTACTTTTCTTTTTTGTTATTTGCTTTACGTCGCACCGACACAGATATGTCATACGGCGACAATGGAATAGGAAAGGCCTAGGAATTGGAAGGAAGCGGCCGTGGCCTTAGTTGAGGTACAGCCCCAGCATTTGCCTGGTGTGAAAATGAGAAACCACGGAAAACCATCTTCAGGGCTGCCGGCAGTGGGGCTCGAACCCACTATCTCCCTATTACTGGATACTGGCCGCACTTAAGCGACTGCAGCTATCGAGCTCGGTGTAATTATTACTAAGAACCACCATCACACCTCTCGGATAACGTTTCTGATACAGATGTAGTGCGTGCAACGAATTATCGTTTGTTTCCCCGTAGATAAGAAGCATGACAATGTATTTGTCCGCGGAATACATGGCGAATGACTGAAACGACCTTATTCCGACCGCATAACAGTGCAATGTGTACAACGCACAAAAGTAACACTAGCGACGTTTTACTGCTCACGCTGGCCTGTGTTTAGGCACTCAATCCTTATATCGCTAGGTAAAAGTATACGTGTGTACGATGTAGGATTCGAACTATCAATACTACATTCCGTTAATTGGTAGACCAGTGTTTTTCTATCTGCACAATTGCACAGCTGTGCGTGACATTTGTATTAAGAATGCTTTAGAGTACGTTACTCCTCCGGTTCGCTGTTTCACACTCCACGTAACTCTATGGCAGTTGTAAGCATTAATTTCGCGTTTTGCTTTACCCTGTCATTTGGCACATCTTGATATAGTAACATGGTATACAGATGTGCGATGAATGATTGAAAGGATGCCATCATTTTCGAACGCTCTTTAGTAACATAGGCGCTGCCTGGCCGAAGCCCTCTGGTTCACTCAGTGTACACCAAAGACGAGTACCAGAATAATTCCTGGAGGCAAAGGCGGTCGGACGGAGACCTAACCACTCCGCCCCACCAAGTTGCTGAGTTTACGGAGCCTATATTTTTTATCCCTCCGAGGGTCTTCATTGCTTGCACGGATATGACTCTAAGTATGCTTTTTTGCTACTTTTTCCTATTCTTTTGCTTTCCATAGTCACATGGCGGGAACGGTAATAGTGGTGTTCGGAATTGGTAGCAGAATGTGATTACTGTGCATTAGTAACGTACGGGATGCCAGCAAGAGAAATATTGGCCACACGACGATCTCACACGTTTGTTGGACTCAGAACAATACATTGTTAAGGGCAGTTGATTCACCTATAATAATAATGGCAATAATAATAATGTCATCCTCTGTGGTGTAGGGGTTAGTGTGATTAGCTGCCACCCAGGATAATAATAATAATAATAATAATAATAATAATAATAATAATAATAATAATAATAATAATAATAATAATAATAATCGAACAAATTCGCCGTGCGGTTAGGGCCGCGCAGCTGTGAGCTTGCATCATGGAGATAGTGGGTTCGAACCCCACTGCCGGGAGCCCTGAAGATGGTTTTCCGCGGTTTCTCATTTTTACACCAGGCAAATTTTGGGGCTGTACCTTAATTCAAGCCACGGTAAATTCCTTCCCACTCCTAAGCCTTTCTTATCCCATCGTCGCCATAAGACCTATCTGTGTTGGTGCGACGTAAAGCCAATTGTAAAATAATAATAATAATAATAATAATAATAATAATAATAATAATAATAATAATAATAATAATAATAATAATAATAATAATAATAATAATAATATCTCTCTTTCTTTCTATGCTGAACAGGGGCCTTGTGGGGAATGGGAAGATTAGAAGGGATAGACAAGGAAGAGGGAAGGAAACGGCCGTGGCTTTAAGTGAGGTACCATCCCGCCATTTGCCTTCAGGAGAATTAGGAAACCACGGTAAATCACATCAAGGATGGCTGAGGTGGCAGCTAATAATACTAACCACTACACCATAGTGGCGGACCATATAATTTATTATTACTATTATTATTATTATTATTATTATTATTATTATTATTATTATTATCATTTCTTGGAAAATAACTTGCTCGTATTTACTTTCTTTCTTCCTTTTTTTCTTTCCTGGTTTCTTAACCTGTTTATCCTCCACGGTTGGTTTTTCCCTCGGACATAGCGAGGAATCCCACCTATGCCGCTTCAAGGACAGTGTCCTGGAGCGTGAGACTTTGGGTCGGGGGATACAGCTGGGAGGAGGACCAGTGCCTCGCCTAGGTGGCCTCACCTGCTGTTCTGAACAGGGGTCATGTGGGGGATAGGAAGATTGGAAGGGATAGACGAGGAAGAGGTAAGGAAGCGGCCGTGGCCTTACGTAAGGTACCATTTGCCTGGAGGAGAATTTGGAATCCACGAAAATCCACTTCCAGGATGGCTGAGGTGAGACTTTAGCCCCTCTCTACTCAGTCGATCTACCGAGGCTGAGTGGACCCCGTTCAAGGTCTCGTACCACTTTTCAAATTTTGGGGCGGAGCCGGGAATTGAACTTGGACCTCCGGGGGGTGGCAGTTAATCATGCTAACCACTACACCACAGAGGCGAACTCGTATTTACTGATCTCGCATAGCTTGTAGACGAGTAAACTGATGCTCTTAGAGAGAAGCACGCCAGAAGCCTTTATGCGTTTTACATACAGTAGACTTCGAAAACGACTATGCGCGTACCTTCAGCACATAAGTAGCCATTAATTCTCACGCGTTTCGAATGAAGGAGTAAGAATATTAGAATACCAGTACAGAATCGCACTGAAATTCAGGTAACGGAGTTCTCAATATTGCTCTCCTTGTGACGGGGCGATAACGGAAGTGCGAAAACGTGATACAAGACGATTCTGGGAACGAGTTTGGAAGAAGTGCGTTTTATTTACAGTAGATTAATTTACACTCGTCATCATCACATATGTCCGGCTCTTTGGCTAAGTGGTTAGCGTGCTGGCCTTTGGTCAAAGGGGTCCCGGGTTCGATTCCCGGCTGAGTCGACAATTTTAACCATCATTTGTTAATTTCCGTGGCAGGAGAACTGGGTGTATGTGTCGTCTTCATCATCATTTCATTCATAATCATTTCATCCCCATCACGACCCGCAGGTCGCCTATGGGAGTTAAATCACAAGACCTGCACCTGGCAAGCCGAACATGTCCTCGGACACTCCCAGTACTAAAAGCCAAAAGCCATTTCTTCTTTTTTCATCACTTATGAATTGAAAATCTAATACTTTATCTGCTATCCGTAGAGTCACACAAGATTCTGTCAATCCCTTACGTTACCTCTTAGTGAATAATAGACACATTCAGTGAATATTTCCAGTTCCTGACCCTTCTAAAATTCGAGAAAACTGGATATTATCGTCTTTCGATCTGAAATCTTCTAATATTACGGTGTACCGATACACAAAAAGTGTTATTTACGTCAGGCTGAGTAGCTGAGACGGTTAAGAACTGGCTTTCCGAGCGGAAATTGGAAGGTTCGATCCTGGCTCAGTCCGGTGGTAGTTGAAGGTGCTGAGATACTTCACCTCCCTGTCGGCAGATTTACAAGCGCGTGAAAGAACTCCCGCGGGACAAAATTTCGGCGCCTCCGAAAACCGTAAAATGAGTAAGTGAACGTAAAACCAATAAGATTATTATTTACTATTATTAAACTCATTTATATAGGCTATAGGGTGAAAAATGGCGCAATTCAAGTACACCATGCGATTCTGTACCATCCAGTAAAACAAAGGACCGGGCGAGTTGGCCGTGCGGTTAGGGGTGCGTGGCTGTGTGCTTGCATCCCGGAGATAGTGGGTTCGAATCCCACTGTCGTCAGCCCTGAAGATGGTGTTCCTTGGTTTCCCATTTTCACACCAGGCAAATGCTGGGGCTGTACCTAAATTAAGGCCACGCCCGCTTCCTTCCAACTCCTAGGACTCTCATATCCCATCGTCGCCATAAGACATATCTGAGTTGGTGCGACTTATAGCCACTAGCAAAAAAAAGAAAGCACCGAGCTCGATAGCTGCAGTCGCTTAAGTGCGGCCAGTATCCAGTATTCGGGAGTTAGTAGGTTCGAACCCCACTGTCGGCAGCCCTGAAAATGGTTTTCCGTCGTTTCCCATTTCCACACCAGGCAAATGCTGGGGCTGTACCTTAATTAAGGCCAGCCACGGCCGCTTCCTTCCCACTGCTAGCCCTTTCCTGTCCCATCGTCGCCGTAAGACCTATCTGTGTCGGTGCGACGTAAAACAACTAGAAAAAAAAAAAAGAAAGTAAAACAAAGGTGACTTGGCAAAATGTTCTTTGGCCCATCAGTTTGATAGAACAGGGATTTGCAGGCGGAGAGCGCCGGCAACACTGCAACCGCATGCAGCGCTGCCAACCACAGGTATCATGTACACTACGCTGCCCCGGATTTGCCTTATTAGATTAGTGAGGCTTGTGATGGGCGTGAAAAAACGTTAAACACGAACGCCGGTGTTCGATTCTCACGGTCCACGTGCGGCTTTTGTCGTCCTTTCCTTCTTTCCTTAAATCAGCTAATGTATCGAATTGTACAATGCAGTATTTTATCTGCAATGCGTACTTTTACTCTTAACTTTCTTTCAAAATTGGGACATATAATTAACTTGTTCCAGATGTTAACGTAATGTGTAGATATCAAGACGATTATCTGACATTAGGCTTTACCAGAATTCTTGTGAATAATCAGAAACAACCTCAGTGCGTTATTTGTTTGGAGGTTTTAGCAAAAGACAGCTTGAAGCTTGTGGAAATTAAGAGACACTTGCAGTAAAAACATCGAGACAACGTAAGTAAAGCCACAGAATTTCTTAAGCGTCATGAGCAGCAATTAAAAGGAAATGTCAGATTCCTTGAAAAGCGCTAAGAGCATCCTATCACCATATATCATCGGCGAGAAATTACTTCACCGCGTGAAAATGTGCGTGACGATGTACGGAGAAAGTTTTGCGAGTATCTGAAGTCGATATCGCATTCAGATGGTACAGTAGCTCGTCGTATTGATACAATAGCCTCTGACGTAAAAATCCATTGCTACCGCATCTTCATGATAGCCCCAAATTCGCCCTGCAACTTGTTGATTATTGATATCGTAAATGTGCCCAGCATATAGTTTTTGTTGGCTACTGTAATGAAAACGAAATACACGAGGATTATCTATTTTGTAAAACTCTGGTGGGGAGGACTATAGGCGAATAACCGAGCTTCATAGCAGTCGCGTAAGTGCGCCCAGTATCCATTACTCAGGAAATAGTGTCTTTGAACCGCACTACCGGCAGTCCTAAACATGTTTTTCTGTGGTTTCCCATTTTCACACCAGGCAAACGCTGGGACTGTACCTTAGTTAAAGCCATGGCCGTTTCCTTCCCACTCCTAACCCTTTCCTATCCCTTAGCTAGTGTCAATCAGTGATGAAAACATAAACAGTAATTCTAACCAAAACCCACGGCGCTACAGTCCCGAAGGTTCATGGCCTACCAAGCGACCGCTGCTCAGCCCGAAGGCCTGCAGATTATGAGGTGTCGTGTGGTCACCACGGCGAATCCTCTCGGCCGATATTCTTGGCTTTCTAGACCGGGGCCGCCATCTTAGCGTCAGATAGCTCCTCAATTGCAATCACGTAGGCTGAGAAAAACTCGAACCATCCCTCAGATCCAGGTAAAAAATCCCTGACCTGACCATGAATCGAAGGCGGGGCCTCCGAGTAAGAGTCAAGTACGCTATCCCTACACCGCGGGGCCAGCAGTAATATTAACACTTTCTCATAATAATATTGGTTATTAGTATGAAATGTTCATTGCGAATTAAATGTATCGGAAGTCAGGTACGCTACAAAACAACACAGACATTATACGTTTATACCAGCGATATTTGAAAACCTCATCAGAAGCAGAATACAGTATAAACATAAATAACAACGTCTATTGATACACCCAGTGTCGGAATGTATGATGTTATTTCAAGACTACCAGGTTAAATTGTTATTTCATTATTATGTGGCATCATTTATTCATAACAACCAATAAGACACTGAATTTAAATAGGTATTATATCATACTGTATACAAAATAAATAGTGTGCCGAGCTCGATAGCTGCAGTCGCTTAAGTGCGGCCAGTATCCAGTAATCGGGAGATAGTGGGTTCGAGCCCCACCGTCGGCAGCCCTGAAGATGGTTTTCCGTGGTTTCCCATTTTCACACCAGGCAAATGACGGGGCTGTACCTTAATTAAGGCCACGACCGCTTCCTTCCACTTCCTAGGCATTTCCTATCCCATCGTCGCCATAAGACCTATCTGTGTCGGTGCGACGTAAAGCAAAATAACAACAAACAAAAAAAGTAAATATTTCATGTTGGAATTTTCCGAAGTTATACGCAGACGACTCACTCTAGTAAGTGAGCCCAGCACACTCTGGTGACGTCACCACGGAAACGATTTCTCGCATGCGACATTGAGTCCGGCCCCGGAGTCACAGGAACCGAATCACGTGATTCCAGGCGTCATTCGTGCACATCACTAGCAGAATGCATACCAGGCAGAACGCCTGTATCAAGAACGCTATCGGGATAGACGACAAGCGACAGGCATGACATTTCGAAGTGTGGATAGATGTCTGCGCGCTACTACGTCCCTGGGAATGACACGGTCTATTCGAGAACTTCCCATGACGTTTGCTCACAATAAAGAAGTTTTCTTCGACGCTATCCGGCATAACTCATACCAGTGCACGGGCCATTGCATAGGAGATGACATTAGCAGGGCGCGACTGTTATGCGTATATTACATACCAACGGTTTCACCCGTACTCTCTGCCCTTACACCAGGAGTTCCATGATTTCGAAGCCCGGGTGGCGTTCTGTCAATGGACCCTTCAGCATGTGGACAGTGGTCGTGCCTTTTATCGACCGCCTTATTTACGGACGCAGCGCGATTCCACGGCAATGGCAATTTTAATCGCCATAATGTGCATTACTGGAGTGTGGATAATCCCCATTGGGTACGACAGACGGCTTTACAGGTACAGTGGGGCGTGAACGTATGGTGTGACAACGTGCATGATACCTCATTTGTCAGTCCGGCTCCATGGCTAAATGGTTAGCGTGCTGGCCTTTGGTCACATGGGTCCCGGGTTCGATTCCCGGCAGGATCTGGAAATTTAACCATAATTGGTTAATTACCCTGGCAGGGGGACTGGGTGTATGTGTCGTCTTCATCATCATTTCATCCTCATCAGGACGCGCAGGTCACCTACAGGTGTCAAATCAAAAGACCTGGACCTGGCGAGCCAAGGTCTTCGGACACATCCCGGCACTAAAAGCCATACGTCTTTCCATTACCTCATTGGTCCCAATTACTTTGAGGGACCTCTGCGATTCCTGCAAGGTGAACTACCACCGGTGTTGGGAAATGTGCCACTCCTTGACTCCTGCAGGATGTGGTTTCAACATGATGGAGCTCCACTGCACGCGGCGGAGGCCATCTCATTGCGACGTATCTCAATAAATGGATAGGAAGCGGAAGACCTGTCCTCTGGCCCGACAGATCGTCCGATCTTACGCAACTGGATATTTTTCGTTATGGGCTTTGTCGCAATGGATACCTTTCCGCGTATAACGTTACCTCTGACGTCGCATTTATTTCGAATTCGCCATAAATGAGCAGCATGTCCAATTTTTCTTCGTTGCTATAGTACATTTCCCTCCACTTCAGCAGCAGTCTACTCAGAACGTAATCCTACAATTGAGGCATGTGTGGAATGTTGTCTCTTATGTCCGTAAGCATTTTCCCGCACTCCATCTCGTCCTGTATCGGAGCGGAATTATCTGAAGCCACCTTACTGCATAGGATACCTTTTCAGTGCTGGAGAGCCCGAGAAAATTGAATTAATTTACACATCAAAATTTAAAATAAAACAAAACTCTCCCATTTAGTTTCTTGTGAACGTCTCTTCTAATTTAATTCTTAGGAGTGTGGCTGACCATCAAACGTTCTGACAATGCACAGTACTATCACAATTTGTTGTGTATGGAATACGTTCGATAGGTGTGTTTATCAACAAAGCGTGAGCCATGCAGGAGGACAATTCACTGGACATCACAAGGAGTGGAGAATCGCTTTCTCTCTATTATCCACACATAGCAAAGCTCTTCATATCTCCAAAAGTACTCGTCTGGTTTTAAAAATAAGCACATTAATGAATTTTTCGCTCGATTATTAATTGTTCTATTGGGTGCAATTAGTATATTCTCATTAAAGGAAGCAAAGTTGCTACCGGTTTCTCGGTAACAACGTGTGTGATCCGGAGGAATAGGATAGTAACTTATGAGCCCCTTAACATAATTTAAGGATAGGAAAACAGAATCCATCGTGCCTGACCAACTACCTCAATAAATAGATTCCGGTTTGTGGCGATTTGGCGATTTACATATTACTTGAGGACGGTGGCTACTCGAAATGAAAGCCACTATCCCTCCACCGCCTTTTCATTTGTGATCGTTTCGTATTCGTGTGTATCCTGGTATTTGGACCACGTGGCTGCTTGTCACGTGGGTTAACCAACTTTTTGATTATAGAATTATTTGGAATTTTTGTGACGCTAATAATTTCTTCAATTCGTCCATGCGATTTTCTGCAAGTGTCGTGTGTATATTTTAACGGCATACATGCAGGGTTCCTGGATGAGAAGAGAATTTGCCGCTATGAAAGACTGCTGTTGACAATACAGAGTGGGGAGGGAGTGATGAGAGTTGCCACTGCCGTTTCCAACGTTATTACCAGGGCTGAAGGGGACGAACTCTCAGGAATGTCTCTATGTAGAGTAACAGGATCGCGCTGTATTGTTCTCAACAGGCTATCGGAAAAGCAGCTGTTAGTTGAACTGTGCTGTGCCAACTTACGATTGTTGAATACAATTAGTTCTCCACTACGTTAAACTGTGAAATACAAAATTATTACTACATTTTACTTATGAAGTGTATACTGAAGACCAGAGGTTTCAAAGTGTAGTACGCGTACCACTTTGGGTGCGTGGGGTCGTCTTAAGGGGTACGGCGACTTATCGTAGCCTCTAACTGTTTTCAAGGAGGAGTTGAAGAAAGAGTTTAGTCTGCTCATTTTGAATAAAATCTTGTTTTGATTTAGTATATTTGTATACCGCCACACAGTGTCCCCTTTCCGAACTATTCATTCCAAAATGTATGTCACTTCGTAGCCTACTTCCTATTGACTTGGTATGTAAAAATGCTTACTAATGTTCCATTGCTTATATTTTAATTTTTTTTTAGAAATCCACTCATTCACTTCAATTTTTCAGTGGCAGTGTATATAGTAGGCTACAATAATCGTAGTAGCATTAATATTACTCGTATATATATCGTTGTTAGGTAACGAGAACCTCGCAATTCCGTTTACAAGAAAACCACGTTTCTCCATCTGTCTTGTGAAAGGTTCCCGCGTTACCTGAGGAGGGAACACAAGATTCCAATGGTCGAATAACAGGGCTATCATTAAGCAATGAAAGTGCCGGCCATTGCTGACCACTCAATTTTGGACTCCTTCTGTGAACTTAGCTTCGAAGGGACGATTATATACAATACATTTGGCCTGTTGTTGTTATTGGGTAACGGTTTAGCTGCTTGCCGGTCATCTCGTCGACCGTGTTTTGATTTTCTAGTGTTGCTTGAAAATACCATGATGTCAGGAAGGACATGCGACCTGAAATCCCCGGCCACAACTCTTTCATGCCTCAGGAAGTGCAGGGACCCTGAGCAAGCGGGATAAGCTGCGGAAGATGATGATGATTATAGTTACTATTATTTGGCGTCCAGCGACAATCATTTGTTGTTTCTGGTATAATTGCTATATACTCTTACTTCGGGGATTCGATGTTAAACAATTGGATTTTGTTGGTACACCAGCTATTGTCAAGTTACTCAATTACAGTTCCCAGACACTGATGGTTGTTACTTATGGTAATACTCAAGATCAAATCGGAACTGAGGACGCTGGTATGAAATTAATTGATATTATTTAGGCGCCATTGATGTGATAGTATATATATTATACCCTCACACCGTATTCACAACTATGAGATACTATTAATATTATTAATGTCATTATTCGTATTAATATTAGAAATATCATTATTTCATTTGTGTCTTTATTCTTAATATATTAAATTGGAAGGTCTTCATATGTGATATGAGTAATTTGTTTTCTACAAGCGGATGGGAAAACAGTGCTAATTACAACTCGCAAAGTTTCCGTAGATCATGTAGAACAGTCCAGAGTCCGATGATGTGGCCTTGTTGTTATTGCCTTGGGACACGGAAGAGGTTCGGGGCGTGGTCTTGGAATGGCAAGAGGATCTTCCACTCGTGATTTGATGGCCAGGATCAGTCTGGACCTATCATGTGAGAGTAGGGAGAAGCATGTGAGAAAACAGTGGACAAATAGGAGTTGTAACTCTGGTGGAGCGTGCTTGACTTAAAAAAATTGTGAAACGTGGTTGACGTGAACATTTTGTGGAATATGGTGTGTGGTAATGGCCTACAAACTGTGGAGTGTTTAGGCACTTAGTATTATATCACTTGTGGCGGCTTGATAACTTAGATATTGGTGAAAACTGTGGGGTACTGCACTTCAGACTTTCCATAATTTATGATTTTGAACAACAAACGCGTGTTGCTCAGGTGCAAGTAACTTTAAACCAAGTGTTAGAATCAGGGATAACAGAATTATAAAGATGCAGTATTAATGTGATATAGCAAGTGAAAGTAGTGAGAATGTGCAATTGGTGTTGATACATAGACAGGGAAGGGTATTTATCCCTATATACATATACATACATTTATTGAACATAACAGGCGACTTCGCCCCTATACATGTTCACATGCAAAGTAAAATAAATAATAAAGAATAATAATAATAATAATAATAATAATAATAATAATAATAATAATAAAGATAATAATAATAATAATAATAATAATATCTAGCAGTCATTAGCTGTAGCAGTCCCTCACTCAATGTTCAAACATATTCATCCAGTGTCCTTATTGTGCTCTGTACTTGCGTCACATTATTGTTCCTGACCTACACCTAATCAATAAATCAAACAACAACACTCAGCATTTCAGCACTTGCATTCCAGCTAACTTTAAAACAAACAGACCATGCAATCCTGTATCATTACCCAACTCCACATAACTAAGTACTCTATCCCTATATTCCCTAATCCATTAGAATTTTATCATACTATCCCCTTCCCTTATATACATAACTATTCCACCCCCCTATTCCCCTGCCACCCTCTAACTCACTCTCCTTCATTTTACTCTCGCATGCCTTTTTTGTCGCACATAAATACCTGTTCAATTCACCCCCTTTTTCCCATTGTTTAATAATCCATCTCAGGATTGCGTTCTCATCCCCTCTACCCAATATTTCCTGATGCTCGGCACTCAATAATCCATGTCTTAACCCCCTCGTTACCTCACAGTCTCTTAGCAAGTGAAAATCATCATTCACATCTCCGCAAAGTACACATCTTGTCTTATCCCTCCCCTGCATCTACCCTGTATTACTTTGCAAACCTAAAAGCCACCACATCATCCCATACCGTTTTGACCTATCGACGTATCTAATATTCAACCCTGCTACCTCCTCTATTTTCGTCAAAACCGTCAGCGAATTTCTTAGTCTGCTTTCCCCCAATAATTTCTGCCTATGAATATCTCTAATTCTCCTTTCCAGTATATTCATCCCTCTCATTTCTGTCTTCGACCAAACCTCCCCCCACAGGTGTCCTAATCCTATCCTCTCCAAATATCCCTTTATTTTTTCTAACCATCCACCCTTATACATGCTCTTAAATTGCTGTGCATACGCTGCCTGTAATACTCTCCCACCTTCCTGTCTTTTTAAATTCATCCAGTATCTAACTATTCTTTTCGCACCCTCTGATTCCAAATCCTCCCCACACATTAATTCCGCCCCTACATTTGGTGTACACCTCGGTAAGCCCATTACTAACTTAGCAAAACTACTAACAATCCTTCTTAGTTCCTCTCTTTTCTCATCCAGCCCCCAAACTTCTGAGCCGTATAATACCCTCCCAAAGATTACCGACCTGAACACAAGTCTCAGTGTTTTATAACTGATCCCCGGGTACTTGACTAGCAAATTTCTGACTGAGGCTAAGGCTGCCAATCCTCTATATTTCACCCTTTTGATCTGGTCACTCCAAGTTCCTTTATCATTAAAAATAACTCCTAGATATTCCAACTTCCTTACCTGTTCCAATCTTTCTCCCTGAATTACCCAATTACCTTCTATCTTTCTTCTTTTGTCCACCTGTACTACTAATATTTTAGACTTATTTCCATTAATTCTCAATCCCCATTTCCTCGCAAATAGCGTCACTGACTTTAAGGCCCTATTCATCGCCCCTGAGGTTAGCGTCATCAATAACACATCATCCGCAAATATCAGTCCTGGTACTTCAAAACTATTAATTACTGGTACAGCCCAATTTTCTGCCCCAAACCCCTCTAAAATATCGTTGATAAATAAAATAAACAGTATTGGCGATAACTTGCATCCTTGTTTTAAACCCACCTTGGACTCTAATGGTCCACTCAGTCTCCCTTCTCCCAATTTTACACAAAACCTGACAACCCTATATATTCCTTCCACTGCCCTCAACATCTTCTCCGAAATCCCTAGCCTGCCTAATTTCTCTAATAGGGCCTCTCTATTCACCTTGTCAAAAGCTTTCTCAAAATCTATTGCTGCTACATAAACCGTACTTCTAGCCATATTCTTATACTTTTCTAAAATAGTCTTTACTATCATTATATTATCCACTGTTCTTTTCTTTTTTCTAAATCCTCCTCGGTACTCTGTCAAAATTTCATTTTCTTCCGCCCACCCGCTTATTCTGTTCGCTAACACACCAGTATATATTTTACTCAAAGAATCCAACAGAGATATACCTCTATAACTGTTCACATTGTTCCTACTAGCCTTCCCCTTGTATATAGGGCATATAATTCCTGTTTCCCATTCCTTAGGGTAATTACCTCCCTCAAATATCCTATTGAATAGTTTAACCATGCCCTCTATCATTATCTCATTTTTACTAATTTCCTTCCAAAACTTGTTATTTATACCATTACACCCCCCGGCCGACTTCGCTCGGGCTCTGCTTATCACTCTCAGGATTTCCTCTCTTGTGATTTCTTTATCCAGGTCATAAATTGCCACTCTCCTATTCCTCCAAATTACTTCTTCTCCCGAACCTCTCCATCTTTCATCCCCCTTTTTCCCTAGTAATTCATCAAAGTGCTTGACCCATTGCACTTCCTCAATACTCGTTCTCTCTATATTCCTTCCACCCTTAATAATTTTATTAATCTTATCCCAAACTCTCTCAAAATTATTTGTCTTGCAGTCATTATTTATGGCTTCCATTTGTTCCTCTAACCACGTCTTTTTTGTCTCACAAATTTTCTTTTTATACTCCTTCCTCAATCTACAGAAAAACTCCCTTTCTTGGCTCCCACCTTTCCTTCTATATTCTCCTAACGCGTCCATCACCTTCCTCCGCATTCCCTCACACTCCCTATTAAACCATTCTTCTCCCTCTTTCTTATTTCCCTTTCTAGCTTTCGCCTTCTGCGCTATCATCTTTATTGGATGTAGCAACAATTCCAAGGCTTTATCATTATTATTCTCTTCTAACGCCCCTTCCCACCCATACTTCAGAAGATGTAACTCCTCTTTTACTACCCTATTCCAATCCCGGCCCACCTTCTCTGTCCATTTATACTTATTATAACCACTCCCTCGTTTATCATTTGTCTCATCTTCCTTCATTGTACACTTCTCTTCCTCCCTTTTCAGCATAACCCTCACCGGGAAATGGTGTGATTCAATCCAGTCTCTTATTTCCATTCTTACAACTTCCTCAATCATCCCTTCCGAACTTAAAACCATATCTATCACACTACCACCCTTCTCAGTAACATATGTCAATTTCCCCGTCCTGTCACCCTCTATCCACCCATTCAGAATATACAAATTTCCCACAGCACACATCTCTAGGAGCTTCTCTCCATAACTATTTGTAATTTTGTCCTCACTCCTTCTACTTTCCAACAAACACATTCCATCCTCCCTACTATAAACTGGGCTCTGTTCCCCTATTCTCGCGTTCCAATCCCCAAATAACAACATATCCTCCTCACCTGGATACATTCCCCTTATCCTACCAATATCCACCAATAACTCTTCAAAAAAATATTTATTTGCATATGCTGAATTACTAGGGTGGCAGTAAACAAAAGCTAGATTTATTTTCTTCCTCCTTCCGTCACCCCCTCCCAAATTCAATCTCAGCCATATGGTTTCCATCATATCGGTCTCTATACCCTCTACTCTTTCACTAATTTCTTCCCTAATTAGAACTATCATCCCTCCTGGTGCTCGTCCCTTATTCCTCTCTTTTCTTCTATATTTATATTTTATCTCAAACCCCTTCCATGAAATCTCCCTCCCTGTTTCCAACCACGTCTCCAAGATTGCCACAACATCAAAACTTTCAATTACTTCCCGAACTTTCTTGTTTCCTAATTTGTTCCTTAGTCCCTCAATGTTCACACATCCTATTTTCCAATATAGTTATAACTTTCCCTCCCTCCCTTCTAGGTCTCCCCCTCTATTATTACTTCTAGTAGTTATCGACCTCTCGTCCTCTGTATCCTCCATCCCTTTACGTACTTTTCCCCATATGTCTTTTAAGCTCTTACTTCTGACTTTACTCATAACTTTTTTACCTTCCTGTCGATCTGTCTCCTCTTGACCTTTCTTGTTCACTACACCACTGCACTCTGCTCTCACCGCTTCTTGCTGCTCACCCCCACTCACCCCCTCACTATTTTGGACTTCTGAATCCACCTTCCCTTGTCCTTTCTTGCTCACTGCAACACTACACTCTACTCTCCCAGTTTCTTGCTGCTCACTCTCAGCGTCCACTTCACTATCTTGATCTTCTGTCTCCCAGCTGCACTGCCCATTCTCTTCTGAGATGCTCTCCTCTCCTGCCACGTCCCTCCTCCTCTTCTTTTCTTCTTTCTTCTTCCCATCTTGCCTTGTCCTCTCACCACCCTCAACCCTCTCGTTTTCGTCCATCTCCTTTAGCTTCGTCACTGAATGTACTCTAACCCATCGCCCGTTTGTCACCTCCAACCTCAAACCTCTTATTCGGGCCTTTAGCCCCTGGTTCCTCGCTCTCCATAGGTGCCTATTCAAGATCTTCTTATTTTCACTTCCTTCTCTTCCCATGTCTCTTTTCACCCTTATTTTCTGTCCTTGTAAATTCTTACTGTTACCTATCACAATTTCTGCCATTAGGGAAGATAAAAATTTTACCCTACTTGGCCTCCTACCTTTAGTCTTACCAATTCTCTCTACATCGTCTATGTCCATCTGACTAAAGTTTATCTTCATTGAATCACGTATAACTTCCACCACCTTATATATCAGTTCAATCTTGCTCTCCCTCGCCCCTTCCTCAACTCCATATATAAATATGGCTTTCTACAATCTCTCCTGCCTGTACCCCTCCGCTTCTTTCTTCATCTTCATCACCTCCTCTTTCAGATGTTTCACTTCCCCTCTCAATAACTCGATTTCTTTCTCATTATTGTCCACTCTCCTGCTCGATTCCTCTGTCTTCGTTTCAAGCCATTTCTTCATGTTCCCTATCTCCTTTCTCTGCTCCTCCATCATGTTCTTTATTTTCTGCACCTTATCCCATTGACACTTTTCCTGCATAACTTCACTTACAACCACCCTTAGTGCGGCCAAATCCTCCGTACTAAATTTTCCACTGGTATTTGGGCCTGGGTTTACTTCCACCCCCCCAATAACCAGTAGCACCGCTATCACTGTCACTACCAGCACCGCTTCACTCATTTTTAATCCGTCCGTACTTATCACCAATCCATTCCTGGTCTCCTTCTTCTGCCTTGCCTGCCATTTCCCAATAGCGGCCCGGTACTGTTCAATGCCGACCATGTTTACAGCACGCACTTCACTACGCAACCTCTCTCCTCGACCGCTCGAGCTAGGATTTATCCCTATATATGTATATATGTTTTGTAATTAGTGTTCATCGGGCTATCAACAGAAGGTATCGTGCTCCTCGCTTTTGGTTTTCCACCGTTTTTTTTGTTGTTGTTGGTGGTGGATAATTGTGTAAATTTAAGTCTTCCAGCAGAATTTTGTGAGTGTATTCTATGTATATTTTGGTGTGTTGGTGAGGTACTCATGCAATGATATTATTCAGATTATAGTTATTTTAGAATAATTGGAGTTATTGATGATCCTGGGTGTAGTTCCTACCTATTTAGTCGTTTTCAGAAGGTTAGGTAAGGCCTTAAGCAGATGTACCAGTACGCAGTTTTATGTACACGCCCTGGGCGAACTCTGGCGCCCATATTACGGACATTTCAACTAATTATTTTAGTAATGTATTTTATTTCATTTATTTTAATGATTTGTTTCAGGTATTTATTCATATATAATAATTATATTATATTGATACTCTAACTACCGGGCGAGATGGCCGTGCGGTTAGAGGCGTGCGGCGTGCGGCTGTGGGCTTGCATCCGGGAGATGGTGGGTTCGAATCCCACTGTCGGCAGCCCTGAAGATGGTTTTCCGTGGTTTCCCATTTTCACACCAGGAAAATGCTGGGGTGTACCTTAATTAAGGCCACGGCCGCTTCCTTCCAACTCCTAGGCTTTTCCTACCTAATCGTCGCCATAAAGACTATCTGTGTCGGTGCGACGTAAAGCCACTAGCAAAAAACAAGTACTCTAACAGGGAAGTATTATCGTTTCCGCGGATATATGTATGCCTATTGCTATATATCGGAAATGAAACGTTAACTTAGTGTTTACATGACTACTGAGTACGTATTTAATTCACAGAAGTAGGCTATATTACTTATAAGAACTAACTTTAGTTATACCTAAAATTACAATCTTTATGAACGTGATAAAACATCGAAATAATCCTCTGAATAGAATGCACTCTGTTATTAAATTTTTTAAATATTCTAAGCATTAAAACTTTAAGGAAGATATTGATCAAACTGGCACGAACGTTAACGGAGTTCTTCGCATTCCTTCATCGTGCAATAGTCACTTAGTGTTTGTTGTTTCCAGTTTGACTACAATCCGTCCGTCCATTACCCAGCAGTTGAAGATGCCGTGTTTCCCTGCTGCAGCCTTCAGTATACCGAGACGTGTAGAGTGAGGTCCTCTCTGATTCTAGTTACCGCTTGCTCCTGAAAACCTCTTCTCTCTTCCTAAAGGTAACTACTGAACTTGACTAACTTATTATAGGTTGACTGCAGGCGTTCTTAAATCGATTCTGCCTACGCGGTTGGATATATCTAGTGCCGGGTTCAGCCCCCACCTTTTACCTGCACATATTGATAGTGAGCTGGTCGATATTCTGCTCAGATGTCTCAAGCACTCGGAATATCCAGAGACTATGACTTCTCAGATACATTTCTAGGTCGTCTGTTTTACGTTCGAGTTCGTTTCTGGCGGCTTTTAGTTCAGTTTCACGTTTGTTCAATTCAACTTTCATTTCACTCAAAAGTTGAGTGAGACTTTAAGCTATTCTAGCAGATTTAGTGACGCTCTCCACCATCGCGGCAACGGTCGCTGAAAGAGCGTTCTGCGAGTGCAGGACAGCCCTTACGTGCTGCAGTACGGTGTCCCCTAAGCTAGCCTGTGTAGCAACTTCACCTACTTGCTCATTCCTCTTTGTTGCCTTTTTTCCGGCTGAGTGTTATCAGACAGTTGAGGCGCTGGCCTTCTGACCCCAACATGGTAGGTTTGATCCAAGCTCAGTCCGATGGTATTTGAAGGAGCTCAAATACGTCAGCCTCGTGTCGGTAAATTTACTGGCACGTATAACAACTCCCGTGGGACTAAATTCCGGCATCTTGGCGTTTCCGAAAACCGTAACAAGTAGTTAGTGGGACGTAAAGCCAATAACATTATTATTGTTGCTTTTTTATGCCTCTTCCAATGTTGATAATAATTGATTTCCTCAACTGGCATTTCACAGCTGCACAAAAGTTCAATCTACCACACTATGGAACTTAGTATAGAACTAGTACACCAAGTTTTACAGTTTCTCAGAGAATATACGTAAAAAGTCACACTTGGACTGGGAGCACGCTTCAACGGAGGCTAGTAGTGTTCCGCCATTACAGAACCTTGCGAACGTCTGGTACTAACACATTGAGACATTTGTTTCGTGTCAGTTCCAACTTCATACATGTCGAAAAGTCCGACTCGTTGGCTGAATGGTCAGCGTACTGGCCTTCGGTTCAGAGGGTCCCGGGTTCAATTCCCGGCCGGGTCGGGGATTTTAACCTTCATTGGTTAATTCCAATGGCTCGGGGGGCTGGGTGTTTGTGCTGTCCCCAACATCCCTGCAACTCACACACCACACATAACACTATCCTCCACCACAATAACACGCAGTTACCTAGACATGGCAGATGCCGCCCACCCTCATCGGAGGGTCTGCCTTACAAGGGCTGCACTCGGCTAGAAATAGCCACACGAAATTATAATTATTATACATGTCGAAAACATTCTTTCCCATTATATTTATAGCACTATGTTCACCGACTCTTTGCCGAGCAACTCTTTGTCACAGATCCCAAATAATTCCTTCAATAGTGTTTCCACAACGTCCACTAAACTTTCGCGATCAGTGTAATTCGTGTTCATTACAAATACACACAAGCTGATTTATTTTATGTTATTATGAAAAATGTCCTTTCGAAGTGAATACAATAGCTATGTATCATTCATTAGAGTTGTGTAGAAATGAAGGATAGCCCATTACTTGCAGACCATTGTTGGACATGCTTACAATCGATGATGAGTAATTATAAGAGCTATTTCACCGATCATTTCATTTATATCATGAATTCGAAGGCTCTACCTACCGAGCAGTGTGGCCACGCGCGTTAACACCCTACAGCCATGCATTCGGTGGCGAGTGTGTTCGAACCCCACCATCGGTTACCCTGAGAATGGTTTCCTGTGGTTACCAATGTTCACTCCAAGGCAAATGCAGGGACAGTTCCTATTCATAGGTCATAGCCGATTCCTTCCATCTCCCTACCCAGTTTCATTCATCATCATTCATTTCACCTTCAATAGTTCCTCAACTGAGATGGGTGTCAGGAAGGGGATCCGGCAGTAAAAATATGTTATATAATTGCACCTCACCTCATGCCCAACCCCGTATTAGGATACGGGACTAAAGGGTAGACATACATGCCAAGACAGCTAACTTACAGAACCCACTGACATGCCACGGAGGGTAGGGAAAAGAGCCAGATTTTGAAGGATTTCCTCATTATTTCTACAGTTGCCCCAGGAGAGCACTAGTAAGGAGCGTTTTTTGTGTGTCAAATATGAAATTATGGAATCCTATCGAATAGTTATTAATAATACATGGACATACCGTATATGCCACGTGTTAAAGGTCTTGCAGAGCCCATTTCCACTAGCACGTTTCGTTGCAAGCTACGCATCGAAATATCTTATTTCTAACTTAGGCAGCACTACAACATTATCAGTAGTTTGATTGCATGGAACGAGATTCATTCAGCCCATTGAGTATAACTGAGCATCTACCCCCACTACCGGACTGTGTGGCTCAGTCGGTTGAGGTGCTGGCCTTCTGACCCCAACTAGGGGTCGATCCTGGCTTAGTACGGTGGTATTTGAAGGTGTTCAAATACGTAAGATCGTGGTGGTAGACTTACTGGCCCACCTCTGAAATATAACAGACATTCAAGGTCTGTTCCAAAAACTACAACCTTTGAGCGAGTTGGCCGTGCGGTTAGGGTCGCGCAGCTGTGAGCTTGCATGCGGGAGATAGTGGGTTCGAACCCCACTATCGGCAGTCCTGAAAATGGTTTTCCGTGGTTTCCCATTTTCACGCCAGACAAATGCTGGGTCTGTACCTTAATTAAGGCCACGGCCGCTTTCTTCCCACTCCTAGATCTTTCCTATCCCGTCGTCGCCATAAGACCCATCTGTTTTGGTGCGACGTAAAGCCAATTGTAAAATAGTGAAAACAACCCTTTTGAGCAAGTGCTGTTGCAATAAAACAATGTTAAGAGAACATTACAACCTTTACGATTTTCAGAATGTATGTGTGTGTGCAGCTTTTTGCCCACAGCGTGCCAGTGGGCTCATGATTTACACTGGAGGCCTTTCCAACGCTTCTCTAGCAGTAGTAGACCGTCTGCACAGTCCCATCTAGTTAGCGAATAAGGATTAACAATCAACTAGAGGACAAGTGATCCTCCGTTATCAATGTTTTATTCTCCACATGGAGTTACAATGCCAATGAGGATTTCACGGTCACAGATCAGCTATGGAACCTTTGGTATCCTTTAGTATTGTTAGGCTGTGTATTTGCGTGCAGCGTTTCACCCACAGCATGCCTATGGGCTGGTACGCCTTTTTCGAAGACGTTCCGTCGCTCAAGATGGAGACGGTCATATAAGTGAATTTCTTTCGCCTTCGAACTCTGCTCAACACGAACATGCACGTAGTCCTTTGCGTGACAGCGACAACCTTTCCTTCTCTCATGCCGAGAGAGTTACTAGTGCACAACTGCGAGTCATGCCACTGTTCTTCCACGGACTGTGAATTCTGCTCATGCTACATCAATCGGAAATGGCGTCACTAGAGATTCTTTTTACAATTCCTTTACGTCGCATCTACACATATAGGTCGTATGGCGACGATGGTATAGGAAAAAAGACTGGGAGTAAGAAGGAAGCGACTGTGGCCGTAATTGAGGTACAGCCCCAGCATTTACCTGGAGTGAAAATGGGAAACAATGGTAAAGCATCTTCTAAGGCACCATCACAATGTATTCAACTACAGAAAGACAAAGTAATCCAGTTAATATTACAATGGCCTTCTTCCCGCCTAGGTTATTTATTCGATGGAATCAATCACAGATGCTGTATACAGAACACCATTGCTCACGACATTTTACGAATTCGGGGATTTGCATTGAAATCTGAGACAACTGATATTCTGATTCATGTGTCAAAAAATGTGGCTTTCATCTTGATGCTGATGAGACTCGTAAGGAATCCACTTATAATATGTATAAGAAGCGGCAATAACTTCCAGTACGTTGATGTTCATCCACCACTACCGCGTTACTAATCTATGACTACTCGAAATGGTGGTGGTGTTTACTAATTTAAGAGGAAGTATAACTGGGCCAGCATCGCCGTCGTTCGAAATGACGAGTATTGCTTCAGAAGACCCTTCCTGTGTAATTCATCCTCAGCTCGCATCCGGGAGATAGTGTGTTCGAACTCCACTGTCGGCAGTCCTGAAGATGGTTTTCCGTGGTTTCCCATCTTCACACCACGGCCGCTTTCTCTCCATTCCTAGGCCTTCCCTGTCCCATCGTCGCCATAAGACCTATCTGTGTCGGTGCGACGTAAAGCCACTAGCAAAAAAAAAAATGCTTTCTCATCAGTGCGTTACAATTTTGTATTTCACACTGAGAATGCTGATGGCGTCAAATCAGCATCAGGAGGTAAAACCTATGAGAAATTATTTTTAAGAGAGCGTGCCTTTCTTCCAGTTCCACCAGAAAATACCTACGTACTTTCTTTTAACATTTTCCACCTGATGTATTTTCACAGATTGCACAAGGCAAGTGCAAATCATCGTAGCAGTAGGAACGAGTGGCTTGGTATCAACTCATTCATGATCGTTTGGAGAATATCTCTTAAAATATGTTCCCCTCTCCTCTTGGAGTAGTACTGAGAGAAATTTCTTTTGGACAGCCATTTGAAATATGAAATATGAAAGGTGGCAACTGAAATATACTGTTACATATCAAACTCCCTCTGTTTCATTACTCCAGTTTGTTTCAGGATCCCAATAAAAGCACACACGCATACACACACGTATATGCACACATATACAGTATATACCCACATGATTCTAATTAACCATGAATGGCCACACTCACTAATTGCTGTCTATTTACAAGTCTCTCTCTCTTCCTTATGGCACAGTAGGCGGTCCAGCCCGTTGCTATACCTGCGGACGTTTAATCCTTACTTTCACTTTCCCCAAGTCCAGTCACCTCATAGAGCAGCTGTGTGTAGACAGCTGGATCTGAACACAGGGTTACGAGGCACTCGACACAACATGACTGTTCGTTGTTTCGATTACACAGACAGTCCAGTAACTCACACAGTCACATGCAGTGAACAACTAAACAGCTCAACAGTATTCAACAGCAGAACGATACTCACAACAGCGAACATTAACACAGGTCAATCTACCTTCATAGTCACGGTAGCAGCTTCCCTCGCTGACGCACGCCGAGTCTCAGTCCACAGAAATACACGAACACACAGCACAGTTTTCCGTTCCGTCTTCTCCAGCCCACCTACTCGCTGGATTGTCGGACACCACAACTACAGCTCCTGGTTCAAACCTCTGTGGGACACCAGCGACTAACAACACCTCTTTCGCCTTCAGCCCTCACCCAGCAACAGAACCCTAACACGCTGAGACTCACGCTGACTTAATCACGGAGTCCAACACGACCCCGAGTTCAGCACCATTACTGGCTCCACCAAGGAGCCCAGCACTGACCGTGACTCAACCACGAAGCCCAACACTCTGACTGAATGTCCGCGGCTAGCCACCATTTTTATGGCTCGGGCGATTTGAGCAGGGAAAGGTGACGATCCCCGTTCTTCTGCGTTTTCATCCAGGCATCACTGCTCCAGTTTCCTTCGAACTCCACGCTCGTTATTCGGCAGGGAGCTTCGTGCTCGGCCTCCCTCCTGGAACATAAATTGCAGTCTTCTGGATAAGATCTTCGGAACGGAGCGTCGACGTTCGGAACATGCTTTGTCGTCTCGTGAAGACCCTCGTCGACCTTCCTCTGTCCTCCATCGTATTATGGACATCTTCAGTCTTCTTTCGGCCGTCTTCCAGCATCTTCTGGACGCCTTCTGTTTCCTGGCCGTCTTTTGTCCTTTTCTCTGTCATCTTCAGTTTCCTTTTGGCCATCTTTCTTCATCTTATGGACGTCTCCCATATCCTTCTGGCCGTCTTCCAGCTTCTTCTGACTATCTTCTGTCTTTTCTTGGTCGTTGCCTTCCAACTTCTTCTGACCGTCTTACACAGGAAGGCCGGCCCCATCGTACAAGCCGGCTGGGAGATCACAGGGGTTTTGAGACACTAGCCCCTTCCTGGAAGTACTAAAAAGGTCTACACTGGGGTTGGCACGTTACAATACCTAATTTATTACATAGACGCCAACTAGAAACGGATCCGAAATTAATGAATCGTCATCTAACAGCGAAAACATTGCAGCTCATTATCATTCGAGTTATGGATGTCGGAATGTATTTCCGGCTAGGAATGATGTCTGTATAGATTCTCTGGGAATGACGATTTATTACGATCCCCTGTATTAAAGTTAGCAATAATCACGTGCCATGAGATGTTTAGCGTGAAGAGCCAGCCACGCTGCGTGCTGAGCCTGTTGCACGCTTCCTCGCTCTTGGGGGTGGCTCCGTGGTGACTGCCCTCCCCTTCTCCACCCGCCACTATAAGCACTCAGCGCGCCTTAAAGAAGAACTCTCCACCTTCGACAGTACGATTGTATAGCCAAATTTATTTAAAATACAAGGATGATTCTGGTCCGTAATACAAGCATGGTTCAGTTTACAGTATACTTTTATACTTGTATTCTTCTTTTTTACAGTCCGGGTCCATGGCTAAATGATTAGCGAGCCGGCCTTTGGTCACAGGGGTCCCGGGTTATATTCCCGGTAGGGTCGGGAATTTTAACCATCATTGGTTAATATCGCTGGCACGGGGGCTGGGTGTATGTGTCGTCTTCATCATCATTTTATCCTCATCACGACGCACAGGTCGCCCACGGGAGCCAAATCAAAAGACCTGCATTTGTCCTCGGACACTCCCGGCACTAAAAGCCATACGCCATTTCATTTTTACCAGTTGCTTTACGTCGCATCAACACAAATAAGTCTTATGGCAACGATGAGACAGGAAAGTGATAGGATAGGGAAGCAATAGGCCGTGACCTTTATTAACGTACAGCCTGGTATGAAAATGGAAACCACGGAAAATCATCTTCATGGCTGTCGACAGTAGGGTTCGAAACCGCTATCTCCCGAATAATGGATAGTGGCAGCACTTAAGCGAATGCAGCTGTCCAGCTCGGTTTTTATACTTGTAGTCCTCCTTTTAGACGTTAAATACGTCTCGTTTCCACACCGGGAAAATGCAGGGGCTGTTCCTTAATTAAGGCCACGACCGCTGCCTTCCCAATCCTAGCCCTTTCCCATCCTTCCGTCTCCGAAAACCTTTGTGTGCTAGTGCAACGTTAATCCACTAGGAAAGAATGTCAAACGTGGTGTTATTTGTTTCATGAGACAGTGCTTAATTACAGATTAACCACTGAATATATCTGACAAACAATTTTCTCAGTTTTTGCCTTTTCCACGACATAAGGGAACTTGGAATTATTTCGCATTTAGCATGTAAGATTCGAGGTCGTCTGCAGGATTTTTTATAATTTCACAATTTTTACTTGTGTTAGTAGCGAAGAAGCTCCCTTTCTTGTCATTCAGCTTCTATTAATTACATATGGAGTTCCGCGTTTCCTTGGCAGCCGCAGATGTAAACTCTTTTCGACATACTTCAATCCATCCTCATTTCTTTTATAGTCTCACTGTCAGTAATCTGTTTCGTGACACAAAACATAATTGAATAAGCTTTTGTTCGAGAGACGCCTTTTGTTCTTAGAATCCATCCTTCACTGCCGTTGTAGAGAGTTGATCCGGATAGAATATCACAGAGCTCCAAACGACTGTGTTTTTCGTATGTGTTAGCTTTATCGTATGGTTCAGTTTTCGTAATGCTTTTATACATTTTACTTGTTGCGTATGGTTTTGTATATTTCATGCCGCAGAGCTTCATAAAATATTAAATGCAACTTCATAGGAATATTCTCATATTATTAAAAGCAGAGCCATCTCCACACAGGCCATGAAGACCCATGGGAAAGTGGAAGGTAAGGACTTCCACTGTTCGCAACCTTAGCACTTAGTGGCAGAGAGTGGTAAGTTCTATATTCGGCCGTCTTTGCGACTTGGAATTAACTTGGTACTCAATTTTAGTACAGGCTGATTGAACCACAGACCCATTTGACACTACAGAAGTGGCAACCTCGTTTCTATCATATTATTCCCTGTAAACACGATACACATCATTACAAGGGCGATTGCATGACAGAACACCAGCCAGCCGTCCATCTGGCGAATACTGCATGAACATAAATTTCACCCATACCATCTTGAGCTACACCAAGAGCTCCATGGGCAGGATTGCGAAGATCGAATGGAGTTCTGTCGGCGGCTATTAGGCAGGCAGGCTGGACAATGATGCAGCATTCCTATCACTTCTCTTGTTCTCGGACGGATCGCGCTTCCACACTAACGGCAACGTCAATGTGGTGGAGCTTCATCCTGTTGCAACCACATCGTCAAACGAACGTCGGAAGCTTGACTTCCAGTTAAACTGTAATTGATGCCAGTGAACAAGCGCTTCAATTTTTGAGGTTATTTTCCTCCAACATTGGTTGAAGAAATAAGAATAATCGAAAAATATATCGGAATGAAGATCATATTATCAGAATGAAACGAAAAACCAAAGAAGACCATCTTAGAGTTCTGAGTTTCTCTGATTACAGACACGGGACCAACAGTTTTACATTGAATCTGAATCACTTGGGCGTGACTGACTTTTTCTTCGCAAAACCTTACATTCATTGGTCTGCCATCTTGCTTAGAAACCAACAAGTGTAATATTCAGCTAATACGCCCGGCGGAACAAAACAAGTACACAAAAGAAATGACCTATATGTCATTTCATTGGCTCGACTTGGTGTGATGAAACTAATGCAGAGTGGACCACTTATCTGGATGTAGCAAACGTGGAAGTAACAACAACGATTGGAAGTATGAACAAGTGTGAACGATTACACGAGGTATTCGTCATCTATATATACAGCGTAGTTCAGCCGCCCCATCCATGTAGTTTTATGTAACCCACAATATTAATTCCGTCCTGAAAACATCTGCCCTGCCGGTTTGCTCAGAAAACACAACCGGGTATCTTGGTATTTACGGCCTCATTATGATAGGACGCCGTAATGTTATACTCGTATAAAACACTGGAACTCATGCGTGTGCCTTCTAGATCATATGAACTTGACACGCCGGCGAAGCACTAAATTGAAATCGTGACCGCAGTAAACCTATTACTTGCTATAAGCTGCCCAGTGCGCCGTACGGAACCGAGCCTTATTTGTTTTCTGAAATTCCACGGGGAAGTGTTAAAGGGGCTAAATATTCTAAAATGAGCATATCTACAGTATATCTCAAAAACTTAACACGTTACAGACGTGAAAATCGATACAGTGGAACCTCATTATCTCGAATCACCTCGGGAGCTAAATTTTATTTCGAGTTATCAAAATTTCGAGATGTAGGAAATACCGTTTTAGAGCATGTATAGCACATTATCTATATATATATATAATAACTTGTACTGACTGACTGACTGACTGACTGACTGACTGACTGACTGAATGACTGACTGACTGATTCATCATCGCTGAGCCAAAACTACTGGACATAAAGAAATGAAATTTTGAGGATCCATTCATATTAAGATATAGGTGCTCGCTAAGAGAGGATTTTTGGATATTCCGTCGCTAAGGGGGTGAAAGGGGGGGTTGAAATTTTAAAATGAGTGTATCTATATCTCAAAACTTTAAAAGTTTACAGATGTAAAATTTGGTATTTATAATCATCTTTAAAAATAAGGAAACACGTATTTTTTGGTTTTCAGAAAATCCCAATAGGAGGGGTGAAAAAGGGTGAAATAGGGGTTGAATGCTTTTAATCAGGACACCGGTACTTTTATCTCAGAAACCGAAGATATTACAGACCTGAAAATTGGTAATTTGATCTATTTTAAAAATAAAGAAACGCGTAATTTTTTGTTTTTGGAAAATCCAATTAATGTGAGGGTGAAAAGGGGGGTGAATTTTTTTTTGCTAGGGGCTTTACGTCGCACCGACACAGATAGGTCTTATGGCAACGATGGGGGAGGAAAGTCCTAGGAGTTGGAAGGAAGCGGCCGTGGCCTTAATTAAGGTACAGCCCCAGCATTTGCCTGGTGTGAAAATGGGAAACCACGGAAAACCATCTTCAGGGCTGCCGATAGTGGGATTCGAACCTATTATCTCCCGGATGCAAGCTCACAGCCGCGCGCCTCTACGCGCACGGCCAACTCGCCCGGTGGGTGAATTTTTAAAGTGAGTGTATCTGTATCTCAAAACTTTGAAAGTTTACAGATGTAAACATTACTATTTAGAATCTTCATTAAAAGTAAAGTAATACGTATTTTTTGTTTTCGGAAAATCCCAATAGGAAGGGTGGAAATGGGTGAAAATATGTTGGATGCCTTTAATGATGCTACTTATATTTCATAACCTGAAGATATTACAGACCTGAAAATTGGCATTTGGGATCTACTTTAAAAGTAACCAGACAGGTATTTTTTCGTTTTGGGAAAATCCAAATAATAGGGGGGGGTGTGAAAAGGGGGGTGAATTTTTAAAAAGACTGTATCTACACCTTAAAACTTTAAAAGTTTACAGATGTAAAAATTGGTACTTAGAATCTCCTTTAAATATAAGGAAACATGTATTTATTGTTTTCGGAAAATCCCAATAGGAGGGGTGAAAAAGGGGTTGAATGCCTTTAATGAGGATACTTAAATATCATAAACTGAAGATATTACAGACCTGAAAATTGGTGTTTGGGGTCTCCTTTAAAAACAAAGAAACACGTATGTTTTTTGTTTTTGGAAAATCGAATTAATGGTGGGGTGAAAAGGGGGTGGATTTTAAAAATGAATGTATCTATATCTCAAAACTGTAAAAGTTTGCCCATGTAAAAATATGTATTTAGAATCTCCTTTAAAAATAAAGGAACACGTATTATTTTCTGTTTTCTGTAAATCCCAATAGGAGGGGTGTAAAAAGGTGAATAATGAGTTGAATGCCTTTAATGAGGTTACCTCTATCTCAGAAACAGAAGATATTACAGAACTGAAAATTTGTATATGGGATCTCCTTTAAAAGTAAAGAAACACGTATTTTTTGTTTTTGGAAAATTCAATTAATGGCGGTTAAACAGGAGTGACAAATTGGGATGAATTTTTTGAAAGACTATATCTACAGAATATCTGAGAAACGCAGAATGTTACAGACGTAAAAAGTGGTACTTGGAATATCCTGTAAATGTAAAGAAACGTAGGTGATTTGTTTTTGGAAACTCCTCTTAAGGGGAACTAAAAAGGGGGTGAAATTTTAAAATGAGAATTTATACAGTATATCTCAAAAAACTTAACATGTTACAGAAGTGAAAATGGTATTTCTATCTGTATTAAAAATAAAGAAATGTGTAGTTTTAGTTTTCGAAAATACCACTTGGATGGAGGTGGGGGGGGGGGGTAAAAGTGACTGAAAATGATGTTGGATTCTTTTAATTAGGCTACTGATATCTCAAAAATGAAGATGTTACAGACGTGAAATTTGATATTTGGCATCTGCTTTAAAAGTAAATAAACACGTATTATCGGAAAATCCTATGAGGGGGTTGGGGGTGAAAGAATTTGAAAAATTAATTGACTTAATTGTATGATAATTCTTACATCTAATAAAAACTAAAGTTGTTAGCGCCTACAGACGTGAAAATTGGTATTTGGATCACCTTTAAAAACAAAGAAAAACCCGTTTTGGAGGGGGAAATCATCTTGGGGGGCGGGAGTGAAAAGGAGTTGAATTTCTTTCATGAGGACACATAAATCAAAAACTGAAGAAGTTAGAATCGTGATAATTGGTATTTAGAAGATCCTTTACTATTAAAGAAACAAGTATTTTTTGCCGGAATATTCACTTAGAGAAGGGGAAGGGAGGGAGGAGTGTGAAAGTGAAAAAAAGTTAAATATATTTATCTCAAAACTGAAGGTAATAGACGTGAACATTGGTGTTTGTAATCTCCTTTAAACATAAAGAAACACGCCTTCTTTTGTTTTTTGGAGGGGGAGGGGGTAAATAAACTTAACGGCGGTGGTGTGTAAAAGGAGGTGAGATCAATTAATTTTACTGTTCATAATATATTTATAAGGAGCCTCTGTTGCTCAGGCGGCAGCTCGCCGGCCTTTCACAGCTGGGTTCCGTGGTTCAAATCCCGATCTCTCCCCATGTGACATTCGTGATGGACCAAACGGGGGCGGGACAGGTTTTTCTCCGGATACTCCGGTTTTCCCTGTCATCATTCATTCCACAAACACTGTCCAATGCAATTTCATTTCATTTGCCATTTATTAATCATTGCCCCAGAGGAGTGCGACAGGTTTCGGCAGCCGGCACAATTCCTATTGTCGCCGCTAGATGGGGGATTTATTCATTTCATTCCTGACCCTGTCGAATGACTAGAAACAGGCTGTAGATTTTCGATGTACTTATTCTGATCATAAATAGATCATTTTTAATCTTTCCTGGGTTCGTTTTCAAGAGCCATCTTTTCCTTCGGAGAACGTTCTCAGATTACAGGAGATTCTCCTGGCATATAAATAAAAATTTAAACATATTTGAAATAACCGATAGGAATGAGATTGACCGTCCAATTGCTCACCTCTATAATCAGGTCAATAAAGCACGGAAGTATGTCAATCGTATCGCCAAAAATCCCACACACTTGCCTAGGCGCGACTATGGTGTTGGTCACAATCTCAACAATGACAATGGCAGCAGATGTCATTTACTGCCAAGTAGCGGTCTTGCATCTTGCTGTGGGGTCCAGAACATCTATAATAATAATAATAATAATAATAATAATAATAATAATAATAATAATAATAATAATAATAATAATAATAATAATAATAATAATGTTCTGGACCGTCGTCTAATGTGCGGACCACGCAGGAAACTGGTCCTGGCGGGGTAATGACTAAGAATGCAGTCCTGCCGCGGGTTCAATATCGCCAAGGCACCCAAGACGACACCATGCTGGATCTCCTGAAGGATCTGATCCATATTAAAAATGCTTATAGGAAAAGACGGCAAAGATTTAGGGACTTAGTCCAGAAAGTACGAAATCGATTGCTGGAAAGAAAGATTGAAAAATGGGAGGAAACTTGACGTAATCTATTAGAAAACGAGTCAGATCGCGAATTTCGGTGGATTATATATAAAACAATACGCATTCAATTCTAAATTTCAGTATAATACCGTAGCGAAGCACGGGTATCTGGGTAGTTAAATCATATATACCTACGGGCTTATAATGAATACATTTCTTTTAGTAGTATTTGAAAATGTGCAAACAAACTCTATTTTGCGGCATCACTTTAATTATAACCCTTATTAGAGCAAGTTGCTGTATGCATGTATAGGAGCCATCAATAGTAATGTAGATATACACAATGATCATTAGACCGTTGATGGCCTATGCTGCAATCATCTGGTGGCAGAAGGTAAGTCAAGGAAAAGTCGGCAGTACAATGGATAGCCTACAGAGAGTGGCATGCATAGCCATAACTGGAGCTATGAGAAGCCTTGAATACATTAACAGACCTCCCATCACTATGCAATTTCATAAAAGGAAGGCTAGAATGAATTCATATAGATTGGTACAATCAGAGTGCTGGAATGCACAAAGACCCAATACAGGACACTGTAAAATTAACAGAGTAATAACAGAGGAAGTTCTACACATACCTTCTGATCATATGATACCAAAGTACAACTTTGAAAAACCGTTTGAGACCCAGATAATAAAAAAAGAAGACTGGCATATCAACAAATGAAATTCTGAAGAAGAAGATATAATGTGGTGGAGTGATGGCTTAAATACTGTGGATGGCACAGGAGGAGGGATCAACGGGGGAAGACATGAGAGATCAATCCAGAACATCCTGGGCAAACACACTACAGTCTTTCAAGCTGAAATGTTAGCTATCACAACATGTCTTGAAGAAAATCTGAAAATGAACTATAGGAATAAGAAAATTTTCATTTTTACGGACAGCCAAGCGGCCATTAAAGCACAAGAGGCAGTCCGGATAACATCCAGATCTGTCTGGTACTGCCACTCACTTCTCCTGAAGCTCTCAATGTACAAGATTGTCAAAATAATATGGGTACCAGGGCGTGCAGGTAAAGAAGGAAATGAAAAGACAGACAAACTGGCCAGGAATGGGGCAGAAAAACATTTTATAGGCCCAGAACCTGTATGTGGAATTTCCTACGGAAAAATCCGATACTATATATAGGAAAATGTGTACAAAATGAACAAAGGGAAAACTGGAAAAATACTCCAGGATGCAGGCTTGCAAAGGAACTGATAAAAGGACCAAACAAGAAGCATGATACAGAACTGTTGAAACTCAGCAGAGAAAATATAAGATAGGTACTGTTGGGAGATCAGAAGAATGCACATGCCCAGTGAGGTACGGGGTGAAGGGGTTTTCACCAGCAGAGCCAGTGACGCAATGGTTACCGTAACAACTCCGCTACTATCCAGGCGACTTTATATTATCTTCTACTGGCAACTCTTCGCTCTAGTCAGTTGTAATCCAGCGAACTGCAAAGTGTGAGTCAATGTTTTCGTGTATCATATACGAGCAGATAAGAGCCGACCTGTCTGAGCAGAACAGGAAGTTCGTGCTTGCAGGCCACATTCCTCATTCTTGCATTCTTCTCATCTCTACACAGTAGTAGGACTGTTGACAGGACACTGCCACCTGAAAAAAACACTTACATAGAATTGGAGTAATAAGAGACAATATATGCAGGAAATGCAATGAAGCAGTGGAATCAGCTGAACACATACTTTTCGAATGGGAGGCACTGAGCAGAATCAGACTCCCCACTCTTAGGACTACCAGGTGAAGAGAGAGAAAAATCCAAGAAAACCCAGTAAGAACAACCTGCAGCTTTCTGATGGGAGCAGGTATATCTAGGTGGGAATGAAGGAAAAACATGGCAGCAAAAGATCTTAGAGGTCGACGCTAATTAGGATCGAAATTTAGCAGCCCCATGAAGAAAAGAAGAAGAAGAAGAAGAGCAGGTAGAAAACGACAGGGTACAGTACAAACAGTAGTAAAGCAAGAATCAAACCCCGGTTAACACCTTTGGTAAAAATCCGTTAGTCTCTTCTGTTTGTTACTGTTTTCTCCCTTCACGTTGAAACATCTCGTCAATACAACAAAGCCGAGATTCGTAAATGGAGCTTGTCATCTGCAACTTTGGGGGTTGCTTTTGTACATAACTGGTAATTAATTCTTTAGTTTTTCAGATATAAGTATCATCATACAAATAATTCAACTCATTTTTCAAATCTTTCCCCTCTCCCCCTTAAGTGGATTTTCCTAAAACAAATCATCTATGTTTCTTTGTTTTTACAGTAGATTCCAAATATCAGTTTTCACGTATGCAACATGTTACGTTTCTGAAATATACTGTAGATGTAGTATTTGTAAAAATTCACCCTATTTTTCACTCCTGTCCAACCCCCATAAATTGGATTTTCCAGAAACAAAAACAAAGCACTTATTTCTTTCCTGAATTTTTAAAGGAGGTTCCAGATGCCAATTTTCTTGCCTGCAACATCTTCAGTTTTTGCGATATAAGTATCCTCATAAAAGGTATTCAACCTGTTTTTCACCTTCGTTCATCCCTTTAATGGGATTTTCTGAAAAAAATACGACTTTATTGATTTTTAAAGGAGATCCCAAATCCAATTTTTACCTCTGTAAACTTTTAAATTTTCGAGATATAAATATATTCGTTTAAAAATTCACCCCCTTTTCATCCCTTCAGCGACGGAATATCCAAAATCCTCCCTTAATGTGTATCTATATTCTAATATAAATGTATCCGGAAAATTTCATTTCGTATGTCCAGTAGTTTTGGCTCGGCGATGATGAGTCAGTCAGTCAGTCAGTCAGTCAGTCAGTCAGTCAGTCAGTCAGTCAGTCAGTCAGTCAGTCAGTCAGGACATGTTATTTTATACATACAGACGTTAATAAATATTTAAAAACATTCACCCTTTAAAAAGCATTCATTCCTCCGTTACGTTTCGACGTAAAAAATCAAAATTTCACAGGTTGGTTGCTTTTACGTCCTAGATGTTAAATAAGTAGAATTTAAAACATTCAAATACTTCCGTATGGGGTTCAAATAAATAAATAAATAAATAAATAAATAAATAAATAAATAAATAAATAAATAAATAAATAAATAAATAAATAAATAAATAAATAAATAATAATTCCAAAAACCGTTTGACGTTCGAACTGAGGGCGTATTTTATAGGCTCAGCTGACAGTTGACTCTCCAAAATGTAAAACGTTGAATAATAACTTTCAGTTCAAAACCGTAGCGAAGCATGGGTATCTTGCTGGTGAAGAAATAAAATATAAGTTAGTCTTTGTGCAGGACGCAGTTCATCCACAGCCATTAGGAACTGTAAACCAGAATTCTAAGAATACTTAATTTCACTGGCATATGGCCATGTTGAAAGTCTGGCGAATGCTTCAGACCAGAATACCAGTGTGCGGGTTGTAAGATAATCATGCAGCATCCCACTAGTAATCCCACATCTGTTGCTCACACCCAGGGGTGAAGGAAATTCTGCCAGATAACTTTATCGTTTGTGACGCAAATTAAAGGAAATGACTGATGAAAGAATCATGGCGAACAATTTATGTTGGTTAAATAGACGACTTAGCGATGCAGGAGTACCAAGCGCTTCTCTTAATGGGAGGCTCCGGGTTCGATTTCCGCCAAGTCATGCAATTAACAATTAAAGAAAATAAAAAATATACATATATTTGCCTCATTAACCGACTTACAGTTATCTATATTTATTCATCTTTAACTTCAATAAATACCTACGATTTCAATTCGTAATTAGAATTATTTTACTGGGTTGTTGTTCGACTCGTTGGCTGAATGGTCAGCGTACTCGCCTTCGGTTCAGAGGGTCCCGGGTTCGATTCCCGGCCGGGTCGGGGATTTTAACCTTCATTGGTTAATTCCAATGGCCCGGGGGCTGAGTGTTAGTGCTGTCCCCAACATCCCTGCAACTCACACACCACACATAACACTATCCTCCACCACAATAACACGCAGTTACCCACACATGGCAGATGCCGCCCACCCTCATCGGAGGGTCTGCATTACAAGGGCTGCACTCGGCTAGAAATAGCCATACGAAATAATAATAATAATAATAAAATAATAATAATTATTATATTAATTATTTAATTATTATTATTTTATTATTATTATTATTATTATTATTATTATTATTATTATTATTATTATTATTATTATTATTATTATTATTATTATTGGGTTGTTAACTAATAACTGGACATGAGTGCTCTTTGTGGGTTCACTTAGCCAACGTGAGAGTATTTTGGAAGATATCTAATGATCGTTCCGGTCTAAAACATCGCTCTGACCACGCGTTACCTCGGACTCTGCAGGCTTATTGGGTATGGTCACTTTGTAGGCCCACGCCCATCAGTGCTGTAGCGCCAGAGGAATTGGTTTGGTTACCTCTCAATATAGTGTAGGCATGTGAGCAATATACCTCAAAAATACCGAGTGGTTCATCAGCCCATTACGATTTACTTTTATGCATCCCACCTCTCTTACTACAATTCTGAAATGCAGTAAATCGGTCCGTTTCCCTAAACCGGGGTAACCGCGCTTTTGTCATGTGAGTTACTGCGCGGCTTGGCATTCAGAGCGCAATTTCCAGCCTATATAATATCTGTTCCTGGTCTGTGTGTACATATCCTGTTATAAGGCACGTGTTCTTCGTATCTGTGCTCCTTTTACGAGTTCATTCGAGGTACTCATGATGAATTAATGGTGGCACACACGATTCTAACCCGTAAATACACATCTCGTTATATTAACCCGGTTTAGGGAAATGGACCGACGTATTTCAGAGTTGTAGTAAAAGCGATATCCGCCTGTGTGGAGTAGTGGTTAGTATGATTAGCTGCAACCCCTGGAGGCCCCTGGCTCTGCCACGAAATTTGAAATGTTGGACCTCTCGCTGAGTCCTTGCAAAAACCAACCCTGAAGGTTGAACTGATTAAGAAAGAAAGAAGGAAAGAAAGAAAGAAAGAAAGAAAAAGCGACAGGATGCATAAAACTTAATCGCAAGGAGCCGGTGAACCACCCGCTATATGTATTATGTGGTGCATTGAAAAAATAGAATTATTGTGTTAAATTGTGGATGTGTTACATTCCGGAATATTTTCAAAGAAACACAGTAGATTAAAGTGTTGAATAGTTGTAAATTTTCCCCACTCGTTGGGTATGTACATATTCCTCACTTTGACCCTTACATCTATGCATCGTCCATCAAGGCTGTATTTAAAAAAATCCATTCTCTGAGACTACATTTTTCAACGTACGTTAATGTCAAAATATAGAGCTAGCAATGCGTTCCGAAACTTACTTTTCACAGATGGAGCATGTAATGAAGTATTTCAAGATAGATGTAGCCTCTTCATAGTTGTGTAGAGATAGGAAAATTGAATAAGGAGAACTGAACTAAAGCCTCCACAATCGATGTCTTAAAGGCAAGGACTACAACAATCTTCTCCGATGACGTAATAGTATTTCATGCTAACATGTAAGTCCAAGTGGGATATATACAGTATGCAATAATAGATGTCTTCGGATTATAACACAATCTCAAAAATGATACACGTTATCCTACTGTATTATTGAAGTATGGGGTGAGGTACGATGCATCGTGACCTCGGGGAAAACTAGGTTCTATGGTTAAATTTCCTTCTTCTGAAATGTCATCATTTTAACGGATGGTATAAGAAGTAGAGAATCCTAAGGGGAAAATGTTACTAACTATGGTTCAGATCCTCATTTCAAGCCGTTCACATATTCTTGGTTATACCACTGATTTTGAGAAGAAAATTTATAAATCAAGGCCTTAGTTAGACCTACATTCAGTCTTAATCAGTTTCCGAGTTAAATTTTCAAAATTATAGTTAGAGCGTTGTAGGAAAAAATCGTACAACTAAGTAGTATTGTTGTGTGGTAGCAGCCTGTATTAATTACATTATTGTCGTGTGATCTTTGTGAACTATTTTAGACAATATTTTTTCCATTCATTTTTATTTTGCACAGAATAAGTTATTTTATTTTTGCTTTTCTTTTCATTATTCCGTAAAGAATGGCTAAGGAGTGCAGGTGTAGGAACTATGGGTGTGGCCAGGCATAAAGGAGTATGAAGTTGGAGTTGGAGAGTTTGAGGGAGATAAGTAGGATTCTCTCAGAAGACAGGAAGGAAAGTAGGCTTGTCTCAAAAAATGTACAGGCTACAGTAGGTGTAAAAGAGGGATAGGAAGGAATGTAGGGAGTTGTAGACGACAGGTGGTCTAATGTTTTAAGGGGAGGAAGATTTCAGGCTAAGGGCTCTATTCAGGATCAGAACTCAGGGCAGATGTCTGTGAGAAATAGGTACGAGTCACTGCAGGTAGAACAACCGAGGGAAGATGACGAACGGGAAACTGTTGCTGAGAAGTGTGGAAGTAGGAGGAAGGGAGGAGGTAGAAATGGGAAATGTGGAGTAGTGGATAGGAACAGGCAGGTGGAACAGGGTAATGGGAGGAAGAAAAGGAAGGAGGAGGAAGCAGAAATATAGGACTGACCAGGAGGGGATGGGATCAAATGAGGTGGGTAGAGTCGAGGCTCTGGTCATGGTGGATTCCTTTGTTAGACACATGGGGAAAGTGTGTGGAGGGAGTTTTTAAAAAGTAACTATGATCGGTGGAAAACGGAAAATAAATATGTAAAAACACTGTGGGATGGGTTTAAGGCAATTGTTGAGGAATGTGAAAACACGTTTGTACCTTTGAAGGTGGTAAGGGATGGTTACGATCCACTATATCATAACAGAGAAGTAAGGAGACTAAGAAGGAGGTGCAGGCTGGAAAGGAATAGAGTTAGTAATCGCTGTGGAAGTAAGGATAAATTGAAGGAACTTACGTCAGCTAAGGATAACACGATGGGAAGCATAATGAGCGGTCATACAAATTTTTGTAAAAATGGAAGAGTATGTATAGTTACTTTAAGGCAGAAACAAGTTCCAAGAAGGACATTCCAGGAATCGTTTATGAACGAGGGGAGTGTGTATGCGACGATCTTCAAAAAGCAGGCGTATTCAGTCAGCACTATATAAAGGTTGTTGGTTAAAAAGATAATGTCCAGATATAGTAGGTGAATAATACTAAAGAAGTATTAAAATTTACCTATAACAAAAATGGCATTTACAGTGAGAAACAAAATTTGAAAACTAGAGTAGCGGCTGGAAATAATAAGATTTCTGGGGATATACAAAGGACAATGGGTTGGCATATAGTACCATATCTGAAGTACATATTTGATTATTTTTTGCGTGAAGATACTGTACCAAATGAATGGAGAGTTGCTATAGCATTCCCTGTGTATAGAGGATAGGGTGATATATATAAAGCTGAAAAAAACAGGCCAGTCAGTTTGACATGCATTGCATGTAAGCTTTGGGAAAGCATTCTTTCCGATTATATTAAACATGTTTGCAAAATTAATAACTGGTTCGATAGAAGACAGTTTGGGTTCAGGAAAGGTTATTCCACTGAAGCTCAACTTGTAGGATTCCAGCAAGATATAGCTG
Organism: Anabrus simplex; assembly: GCF_040414725.1. NCBI lineage: Eukaryota > Metazoa > Arthropoda > Insecta > Orthoptera > Tettigoniidae > Anabrus > Anabrus simplex. Next base: position 493,029,382 of record NC_090266.1, read on the forward strand.
ATATCCAACCAAGGTTAAGTTATAAGGAGATTCCTACCTTCTAATACTTGTCAATTTCTATATAATGGTTTTTTCAATTTTATTACATGATATAATCCAGCTTAACCTCTAGGACATGTTTCGTTCGGATTATGGAACATCTTCAGCTAAAAGATTTGACAAAATGGCAAGACAATTAAAATGCACGTGATAGTTATGATGATAAAATCAGCTAAAAGTTTTGATAAAATGGCAAGACAATTAAAACACATGTGATAGTTATGATAATATAATAAAATATTCATTCATGTTCATTAATTTTATTCTATCATCATAACTATCATAAGCGTTTTAATTGTCTTGCCATTTTGTCAAATCTTTTAGCTGAAGATGTTCCATAATCGGAACGAAACATGTCCTAGAAATTAAGCTGGATTATATCATGTAATCAATACAACCATTATATAGAAATTGACAAGTATTGTAAGGCGGGAATCTCCTTATAACTTAACCTTAGTTGTGTTGAGCCAATAGGGACAAAATATGAGATTTATAAGCTATAGCAGATATCCTAGATTCAGGACGTCAAATGGACTGTATCGCGATTGGCCTACCTAAGGCATTTGATAGGGTATATGATGGGAGACTACTGGCAAAAATTAGTGGAATTGGACTAGACAAAAGGAAAATATAACTCAACGAAGGGAAGTTCTCAACTCATGAGTCAAACGTTACCCAATTGCAACAGTCAAGTTTTAGGGAGGAAGGAGGTCTGAGATTGCTCTTGGTAAACTGTCAGAGTGTAGTAAATAAACAATTAAAATTCGGTACATTGATGGAATCTTATGAGACGGATGTGGTGATAGGAGTGGAATCGTGGTTGAGAGAAGGGGTGGGTAATACAGAAGTATTTCCAGAAGGGTATACAGTCTATCGTAGAGACCGAGGAGATAAAAAAGGAGGAGAGGTATTTATTCTGGTGAAGGAAACTTATTGTTCGCATGAATGGTTTACTGATGAAAGGGATGAAATATTAGGGATAAAATTAGTTTGTGATAATATGAAGGAGGTGGGAATTATAGGAACATATAGGCCTGGAAGAGAGGAAAGAGATATGGAAATATTTGAGAAAATAATAGATTATACTCATAAAAACAATAATGATACGGTAATAATTGGGGGAGATCTAAACTTGCCTGAAGTTGAATGGAATGGAGCTGCAAGTGAAGCCCATGAACAGAAACTGGCAAATAAGTTAATTTGGGAGGGAGGATTTACACAAGTAGTACAAGAACCAACTCGTCTCAATAACTTGCTAGATGTATTCTTGGTTAAACCATGGGAAATTGTTGATAAAACTGAGGTAATTGAAGGAATAGGTGACCATAAGGCTGTAATAATGGATGTAGGACTCGTACCAAAAATGCTTAATAAGAGGGTCACAAAAGACAAGAAATTATACAGAAAAACTAAAGTTGATGAATTTGGGACTTACCTTAAATCACAATTCAGTTGTTGGATAAGTGAAGGGAATAATGTGGATACACTTTGGGCTAAATTTAAAGGAATAATTTGGGAAGGAGAGAAGAGATTTGTACCTGTTAAGAAGGGTAAAATGACCTCAGACCCTGTTTATTACACAAGGGAAATAAGAAAATTAAAAAGAAAATGTAGAATAGTAAACAGGAAAATCAAAGAAGGTAGGGAGAATAGAGAAACTAGAAAACAACTAATGAGGGAACTGAATAGAGTGAAAACGGAAGCAAAAGAGAATTATATGAATGGCATTCTTCAAGAGGGTAATGACCACAAAGGGAAATGGAAAAAGCTGTATTCAGATATTAGGAATCAAAAAGGAAAAGGAATCCAAATTCCTACAATGGTGGGAGAAGGGGGTGAACACTATTTAACAGATACTGAGAAAGCAAACCTCTTTAGTAGGGAATTCCGAGATTCAGTAGAAGATTGTCAGGACTTGGAAACCGTAACAGAAGATAGAGCGGGAGAGACACAGAGGGAAACAAGAAGCTTCTCATTCACAAATGAAGATATTTTCAGAGAAATCCAACTGCTTCAGCAAGGAAAAGCAGCAGGAAGTGATTAAATTACTGGGGAGGTATTAAAGACAATGGGGTGGTATATAGTGCCTTATTTAAAATTTCTCTTTGACTATGTCATAAATAATAGTGTGATACCAAAGGAATGGAAGGAATCTATAATAATACCAATTTATAAAGGAAATGGTGATAAAAGGAAACCAGAGAAATACAGACCAATCAGCCTGACCAGTATAGTTTGTAAAATACTGGAGAGTTTAATAGCAAAGTACATCAGAGGGATATGTGATGATAAAAATTGGTTCATGAGGAGCCAGTACGGATTTAGAAAGAAATTTTCTTGCGAGGCACAACTGGTGGGATTTCAGCAGGACATATCAGATCAGTTAGATTCAGGAGGCCAGTTAGATTGCATAGCCATAGATCTTTCCAAAGCCTTTGATAGAGTGGAACATGGAATATTATTAAAGAAATTGGAGGGAATAGGATTGGACGTAAGGGTTATACGTTGGATAAGAACATTTCTAAATTCAAGGGTTCAGAAAGTCAAAGTAGGAAATAATATATCACAGGAAGAGAAAGTCTGGAAGGGAATTGCACAGGGTAGTATAATCGGTCCGTTACTTTTCTTAATATACGCAAATGACTTAGGGAACAATATAACATCGAAAATAAGATTGTATGCAGATGACATAATTGTTTATAGGGAAATAAGTAACATTGAGGATTGTTCAGAATTACAAAGGGACCTTGACAGTATCCAGGAATGGGTTGAAGAAAATAATATGAAGATTATTGGAGGCAAATCAACTGTTACAACATTTACAAACAGGAGCTTTAAAACTGAATTTAAATATACTTTGGATGAGGTAGTTATCCCAAAAGATGGCAAGTGCAAATACTTAGGTGTGAGATTTGAAAGTAATTTGCACTGGAAGGGTCATGTTGATGACGTTGTTGGGAAAGCATACAGATCGTTACATGTCATAATGAGGCTACTTAAAGGATGCAACAAAGAATTAAAAGAAAAAAGTTACTTAAGTATGGTTCGTCCATTATTGGAATATGCAAACAGTGTTTGGGATCCTCACCAAGAATACCTAATAAAAGAACTAGATGGTGTGCAGAGGAAAGCAGCAAGGTTTGTAACAGGGGATTTCAGGAGAAAGAGTAGTGTATCAGAAATGTTAAAGGAACTTGGGTGGGAAACTTTAAGTAAGAGAAGGGAGAAAACTAGACTTATAGGATTATATAGAGCCTATACAGGAGAAGAAGCATGGGGAGATATCCGTGAGAGGCTTCGGTTGGAAAATAATTATATTGGTAGAACTGACCACAAGTACAAAATTAGAAGGAATTTTAGCAGAAGCGATTGGGGTAAATTTTCTTTCATTGGGAAGGGCGTGAAGGAGTGGAACAGTTTACCAGGGGTAGTGTTTGATCCTTTTCCAAAATCTGTACAGATATTCAAGAAGAGAATAAACAACAACAGAGATAATAAATTAAATGTTAGAGGGCATTCGACCAGTGCAGGATATTGTAAATAATAAATGTGTATGATTAAATTAATTCCATCCCCTGGTCTAAGGTGTTTGGACAGCCCAAGTAGGGGACTGCCTGTAGGGGTGAAGTACAGTGGGGACTTCGAGGGCCCTGGGACCGCTACGGTAGCTGTGAAGGCCCTTCAGGAACTCTGAAAAGTGGTGGCTAAAGGGGCTCTGGTTAAGACGCAGCAGGTCGTTATGCTACTTAGGTTCCAAGATGGGTAAAATATAAATATGTAAATAAATTCAATGTTAATTTTAATCTTATACCAGTTGTATAGTATTATTAGAATAATTTCACATACCGTACTGTTTATGAGTTGACTATGTTTGTAAGATATTATAAGTAGAATTTTGTAAACAATATAAATTTATTAAGGATGATGTGTGTGTTTAATAGAAAAAATTATTAGCGTAAATTGTATAATATTGTATTCTAGGAAAATTTTCTTCGTCTCCTGTTAATTTAAAATTTAGTGCTTGACAATAATGTATTTTAGTGTACCATTTGCCACCGAGGTAGACACTTCATTTGCAAATAAAGGGATTTTGATTTGATTTGAATTAGAGTAGGCGAAGCACTGTCTGTCCCTGTATTAATTAAGAGGGGAATTCCTCAAGGCAGTATTATTTTACCTTTATGTTCTGTTATATATATCAATGATATGTGTAAAGAAGTGGAATCAGAGTTAAGGCACTTTGCGGATGCTGTTATTCTCTATAGAGTAATTAGTAAGTTACAAGATTGTGAGCAATTGCAAAATGACCTCGGTAATGCTGTGAGTTGTACAGTAGGTAATGGTATGATGACAAACGGGGTTTAAAGTCAGTTTTTGAGTTTTACTCTCAGTTTTAATTACTGCGTTGATGGAGTGAAGGTTCCGTATGAGGATCGTTGTAAGTATCTAGATGTTAATGTAAGGAATGGTCTTCTTTGTGTAATAACATAAATTTGATTGTAAATAAAGGGTACAGGTCTCTGCACATGGTTATGAGGGTATTTAGGGTTTGTAGTAAGAATGTAGGGGCTGCCTGGCAGAGGCGGTAAAGGCGTTCTCGTTTCGCCCGGAACTACGTGGGTTCGAATCCCCGTCAGGAAGTCGTACAATTTAAGAACCGAGATTTCCACTTCCGAAGGTGCATATGCCCCTGAGGTTCACTCAACCTACAACAAAAATGAGTACCAGGTTAATTCCTGGGGACAAAGGCGGCCGGGCGTAGAGCTAACCACTCTACCCCATCACGTGCCGAGGTTAACAGTGGTGGAAGCCTTTACATTCCGCTCCTCAAAGGGCCTTCATGGCCTGTACGGAGGTGCCTTTGCTTTTAGTAAGAATGTAAACGAGAGGGCATATAAGTCTCTGGTAAGGCCCCAATTATAGTATGGGCCCTCACCAGGATTACTTGATTCAAGAACTGAAAAAATCCTAATAAAAGCAGTTCGATTTGTTCTGGGTGTTTTCCATTAAAAGAGTAGCGTTACGAAAGTGTTGCAAAGTTTGGGCTAGGAATACTTGGGAGAAAGGAGAAGAGCTGTTCGACTAAGTGGTATGTTCCGAGCTGTCAGTGGAGAGATGGCGTGGAATGACATCAATAGACGAATAAGTTTCAGTGGCGTCTTTAAAAGTAGGAAATATCACAATATGAAGATAAAGCTGGAATTCAAGAGGACAAATTCGGGCAAATATTCGTTTATAGGAAGGGGAGTTAGGGATTGGAATAACTTACCAAGGGGGATGTTCAATAAATTTCCAATTTCTTTGAAATCATTTGAGAAAAGGCCAGGAAAACCACAGAGAGGGAATCTGTTATCTGGACGGCTGCCCTAAATGCAGATCAGTAGGGATTGATTTTGATTATTGCTGACGAATAATTGGATAGTATAGTACAGAATAGGAAGTATTGTCATGCACTCAGTGACTTGTCTCCATGTAGAACCATGTTGAACTACTTCAAGAAGTTTTCGTATAGCAAAAATTAAGCAGAATTTTAATTTTTCCACTCACGTACTCCAAAAGGGAATTGGTCCTGTGATGAAGACATAGACTTGTCACAGTGTCACTGTATGACCTGTGGAGAGAATTGAAGCTAACTAACTTCATTGGTACGCAGCTGCGGACGTGGTTTTATTGGCATCCACGTCTCGTGTTCAATAGCAGAGCGTTCCACTAGCAAGCAGTTTCCACAGCAGTAGAAGTTGAACAGGCCTGCACTAGGTTAACTGCAATTCCCTGACGGCTTGTAGACCCCGCGATCGTGATGGAGGTAGCGCACAGGATTAATGCCTGAATGAGTTAGATGAAATGATCAAGGTCGTTTTCCATTCATAACTAATGGGTGCAGTAATCACTATGAACGATAACTATAGTGTGCTATTGCTTAAGAGATACTTTAGAATAACGATTTTTTTAACTCTATGAGTCTACTTTTAGATGGAGATTGTTATTTGATAGTTCTGGTCAATCTACGCATTCCAACAGACTCATTTATTAGCATTCTGGCAACAAGAAGCTTTTGTTATGTAGTTAATAGAATATGAAGACTATCCAGATTAAGTTCAACTATAAATTCACTTCTCTTCAAATCAGAACTACATATGTATGTTTAATCCCTTTCCTTGAACACAGTAAAAATTCCAGTACACTTATGCAATATTTGTATATATTCTTGATATATACCTTGACCGATCACTATTCGCGACACCCCATGATATCAAATATATACACTGACTGACAGAGCAAATGCAACACCAAGAAGGAGTGGTTCGAAAGGGATGAAAGTTGGGTAAAAAACAGAGACGGCACGGACGAATAATTGATGTTTATTTCAAACGGATATGCAGGTTACACAATGCGCACGGCATCGACTCAGTAGGATGTAGGACCACTCCGAGCGGCGATGCACGCAGAAACACGTCGAGGTACAGATTCAATAAGAGTGCGGATGGTGTCCTGAGGGATGGTTCTCCATTCTCTGTCAACCATTTGCCACAGTTGGTCGTCCGTACGAGGCTGGAGCAGAGTTTGCAAACGGCGTCCAGTGAGATCCCACACGTGCTCGATTGGTGAGAGATCCGGAAAGTACGCTGGCCACGGAAGCATCTGTACACCTCGTAGAGCCTGTTGGGAGATGCGAGCAGTGTGTGGGCGGGCATTATCCTGCTGAAACAGAGCATTGGGCGGCCCCTGAAGGTACGGGAGTGCCACCGGCCGCAGCACATGCTGCACGTAGCGGTGGGCATTTAACGTGCCTTGAATACGCACTAGAGGTGACGTGGAATCATACGCAATAGCGCCCCAAACCATGATGCCGCGTTGTCTAGCGGTAGGGCGCTCCACAGTTACTGCCGGATTTGACCTTTCTCCACGCCGACGCCACACTCGTCTGCGGTGACTATCACTGACAGAACAGAAGCGTGACTCATCGGAGAACATGACGTTCCGCCATTCCCTCATCCAAATCGCTCTAGCCCGGCACCATGCCAGGCGTGCACGTCTATGCTGTGGAGTCAATGGTAGTCTTCTGAGCGGACGCCGGGAGTGCAGGCTTCCTTCAACCAATCGACGGGAAATTGTTCTGGTCGATATTGGAACAGCCAGGGTGTCTTGCACATGCTGAAGAATGGCGGTTGACGTGGCGTGCGGGGCTGCCACCGCTTGGCGGCGGATTCGCTGATCCTCGCGTGCTGACGTCACTTGGGCTGCGCCTGGACCCCTCGCACGTGCCACATGTCCCTGCGCCAACCATCTTCGCCACAGGCGCTGCACCGTGGACACATCCCTATGGGTATCGACTGCGATTTGACGAAGCGACCAACCTGCCCTTCTCAGCCCGATCACCATACCCCTCGTAAAGTCGTCTGACTGCTGGAAATGCCTCCGTTGACGGCGGCCTGGCATTCTTAGCTATACACGTGTCCTGTGGAACACGATAACACGTTCTACAATGACTGTCGGCTGAGAAATCACGGTACGAAGTGGGCCATTCGCCAACGCCGTGTCCCATTTATCGTTCGCTACGTGCGCAGCACAGCGGCGCATTTCACATCATGAGCATACCTCAGTGACGTCAGTCTACCCTGCAATTGGCATGAAGTTCTGACCACTCCTTCTTGGTGTTGCATTTGCTCTGTCAGTCAGTTTATATGGGAGATTGCAATTGCTGTGATCTGTTAAAATATCCTGTTGTCGAGATAGAGCTAAGTGTGTAAATGTGTATGGCCTGTAATGTACCGCCTGTAGATTATTGGTTTGTTTCGAAAACTGGGATTTTACAATAAGCCGTGGACTTGGAAAAAAAAGGCAGTGCTAAGGGCGCTCCCGGAAACACCCGAGGTTAAGTGAGACTTAAAATTTAGCTAGAATGAACATAAAAAATCAAATCCACGTACAGAAGGAGCACCTAAGACAGAAAGTAAAATTTTGGGATACTAACTGCTGATTTTCAGGAGATGTGGAAATAAGTTATTCTAAAGAAAGGCTATCAATTCCGCCAATATCATTTTCGCACCACCCAATAGGAGATACCGTCAGCAACGCGTGCTGAGCGTATTGGCGGATAAAATTAATTACACCCCAAACGAGCGTACGTGAGGGGTGAATTAAGGATTAATAAAAACTCTGACACACAGAGCTCAGCGACTTATTCATTGAAAGTTTTCCAGCCGAGTGTTATTTTGTGATGTCTCTGGGCGAGTCTTAGTCTCATGAAGATTTGTGAAGAATATTTATTTTTCTATAACTATCGTTACAGACCTGTGACCAGCCTTATATATCACGGTCTTTTCAGCAGTATAATCGACGTACTGTCAAACTGCTAAAATAGTCGAGTGAATGTCTGAAAATTGTGGAGCCGCGAAGATTGGTATGTAATGTCACGGGATGTGATGGAAACTGCCGCCAAGCAGCAAGTTATATTTTGGAACTTGTGAAAACATTTCACATGCCAAACCATGGGAAACTTAACATTAGTAAATAACGTATATCACGAGTGCGGGAATATAAACTGTACTTAATAATAATATCAAAATGGCGTGAACGGACTAATTTGACACGAAATTGAGCGCGATAAAATTGTAATAACATTCATTTCCGGTACCCGATCAGTCGTGGAAAACGCAATGATTTATTCACGAACAATCATATAGCTTTAAATTGATTGCCGCACCTCAGTAAAAGAGCATTTAATTTATTAAACTTTAGCACATGAACATACATACTATCAGTTAGTCAAATACTGTGTGGTCACAATTGTTCATGTGACGACTTCAAGCAGGAAGATTGGTTATCCAGACTGAGAAGAAGACCACCCTGAAGACAAAGGACATTTTCAGGATGGAACCCAAGGATTTCTGGTGGCAACGGTCGGTGCCGTCATTTTTGTGTAGAGCAGCTCAGTCCTCAGTTCATGTCTCCTGATACGGTAGGATGAGAAGTTTTACCTTGAGATAAATAGAGTGCATGTATATTCACCTGGGTAACTAAAATATATAAACATGTCATAGTTATAGGATGAGAAATATCTCTAAATATGTAAATAAATACGGGTTAATTTTAATTGTTTTCTTAATTTAAGAACAGAGTAGGTTTTTCGGTGTTGATTTAAGGGAATTACCCATTCAATCCAAAGTGATATAATTTAATTAATGTAATAAAGTTAAAGTTTATTAAGGTAACGCCAGTGAATAAGTACTTATAGTGAAACTGCTGGACATGAGTCCAGATATTGCGCGAGGTTTCTGCATGAATGTGTTTGATAGACCCAGGTTTATTTTCTATGGGATTTTTAATTTGTATTCCAGTTGTATGGTTAGATTCATGTCATTGATGATGGTACACTTTTAATCATAGATTGGTTTGAGTTGGGAATCGAGCTGAAATTATCAGTGCGATGTTACAGGACCAACGTCGCATAGTAATGTCAGGTCGGTACGTTAATTTCTTCACTCAATTTTTTGTACTTAAATGTAAATAAAGATGCGTAGACATTATTTTGTAGAAAGGATCTCGTTTCGTGACCAGGCCATGACAATGACATGTGGTAATTTTGAGTAATTCTTCACAAGTAGCAATCCAGTGATAGTTCGGATGCTTAATTAGAAATTGTTGTGTTAAAATTATTGATTGATATTCCACCATAAAATATATTTTAATTTAATCAAAATTAATATAAACATTTTAACGCGATGATTTATTGATGTCAGTTTCTCATTAACGTCAGGTTAGCGGAAGTAGTAATTAAAATATATCATTTCAGTATGGAAGTTATAATTAGACATAGGCGTGAATTATGTAACATGACTCTGTTTTAGTGAAATAGTTATGGCAGTCTTCAGATGGTTGGAGAAGGAAGTGACATGGGCATAGGTCTGGACGATTAAAGGACCACATGAAAGCAAACACTGATATGTTTTCACTCTTTCCTCTCTAGTTTTCTTTCTCTTTTCAGGTTTCCTTTCTCTTTAATAAGAAACCATGAAAAGTAGTTAAAATGGTGGTAAATCACACTTAACAAATTGTAATCTTCAAGTAAATTTATAAAAAGGCGACAGATCTAAGAGCTTTATTAGTGAGAATTAAGCTCCTAATTTCCACGGCCTACAATAATTCACAAACATGAACAAACCTTCGATTCGATTTTATCGATTTTGGCCAGCTGTGGACCACGTAAATAACTCCTCATGATTTAAACTTTCTTTGGCGCCAGTACTCCTTCATCCTCCTGCTTGCTGCTTCTTTTCTTTCAGCCGTCCATTGTTGTTTCTTCTTGGTCGCTGTTTCTGGCTCTAGGAAACCCTTAAATGAGTGTAACTTTTTTCTGAAGGTGGTTCTATTGCGGATGTCTTGATGTGTGATGTTCATTTCTTGCAAATCCTTCTTCGTGTTAACAAACCATTTTTCATAAGAGCTGCCTTTCCTATTGGGCTTATTGAAGTGGTTAAAGATTTTCTTGGCAAGTCTGTCATCAGGCATTCTTGAAATATGTCCAAAAAATTTAGCTCTTCGCTTTCGAATGACATCTGAAATCCTACTGCATGTTTTATATATTTCTTTGTTACTGCGTAATCGATATGTGTCAGTACATCTCTTTGGACCGAGGATTTTTCTTAGAATCTTTCTTTCCTTCTTCTCAATTTCTTCAATGTCTTTCCTGGTTGTTAATCCCAGGCATTCTGAAGCATACAAGCACTCTGGTTGAATTACTGCCTGATAGTGGTGTAGTTTTGTCCTAATAGAGATCGCTTTCTTCTTGTATGTGGTTCTTGTAAGGTGGAATGCAAGCTCCATTTTTCTGGCTCTCTCGCGGTTTGCTTCTTTATCAAGCCCATTAGGTTGTATAATCTCACCAAGTTATTTGAATTTAACAACTTTATCTATCTTATCATTGTTTGTTGTTACTATGTATCTTGGGGCTTCTTTAATGTTGGTCATGAAATGTGTCTTTCCAAATGATATCTGCAGGCCAGTTTTCATTGCTACCTCTTTTAAAGTGCTAACTTGTATTATTGCTGATTCAATATTTTCTGATAGCAGTACAAGATCGTCAGCAAATGCTAAGCAGTTGATAGTGATGTTCTCTTTCTTGTATCCTATCCTTATTTGGTCTTTGATGCCTTTTTCTGCGAGTTCTTTTTCCCACTCTTTGATGACTTTATCCAGGACACAATTGAACAGAAGTGGGGATAGGCAATCTCCTTGCCTAACGCCTGTCTTGATTTCAAAGGGTTCAGATATCTCTCCCATAAACTTAACCTTTGAGTATGTGTTTGTTAAGGTCTCCTTTATTAGCTGTAATGTCTTGTTATCTGTACCCATTTCTCTAAGGATGTTAAACAATGTGCTCCTATCAACTGAATCATATGCTTTTCGAAAGTCAACAAAAACTGCTACATACTTCTTGCCCCTGGCAACTCTGTCCAGTATTGTCTTGAGGTTCCAGATTTGTTCCACACATGATCGTCCCTTCCGAAAGCCTCCCTGGTATTCACCGATTTTGTGTTCAACTTGTTGTTCTAATCTTGATAGCAATGCCATAGATAGTATCTTGTACGTCTCTTGAAGGAGAGAGATGCCTCTGTAAATGCTGACATCTGTTCTGTCCCCTTTCTTGTGTAGTGGGTGTATTAAGGCTAATTTCCAATCATCAGGAATCTTACAAGTGTTCCAGATTTCTTGCATTAACTGGCATAGGTTCTTGATCATTTGGGGGCTCACATGTTTCCATAGTTCACTCGTTATCGAGTCTTCACCAGCTGCTTTGTTGTTCTTAAGCTTCTTGATTAGATTTGTGATTTCTGTTTCATCTGGCGGTGTGGAGTCTGGGTTCTGTTGCGTATGTTCTGTGGCGAACTTCTCCTCTGGAACTGGGCAGTTAAGTATCTGTTTAAAGTATTCTGCTAACAGTTGGCAATTTTCTTCATTGTTTGTTGCGATGGTGCCATCCTCTTTCTTGAAACACAAGCTCGGTGGTTGGTATTTAGAAAGGCTTCTCTTAAATGTCTTGTAAAAGTCCCTCGTGTTATTCTTTTGCAGTGGCGGCTCGTGACAAAATTTTTAGGGTGTTCACAACAACATTTTTGTTCATATCTCAAATCAGCAAAAAAGTAACATAGGTACAAAAATCATTTCCCTAACAGTTCCTTGTACGGTTCCTTCTTCACAAATAATTTGGTAGAACCCCTGTAACCGTGGATAAATTTTATACAAGACTAATGTGTTAGTGTAGAACTAAAGTAAAATGCACAATAACTTTATTACACTGCGAATATTGAAGGATGCGAGCACTATTCTTGGTTTTTAAATAGCACGAACTTCACCTGGGTGTTAGTGTAGAACCAAACAAAACCCCATGGCCTACCAAGCGAGTGCTGCTCAGCCCGGTGGTCTGCAGATTACGAGGTGTCGTGCGGTTAGCACGACGAATCCTCTCGGCCGTTATTCTTGGCTTTTTGACCGCCATCTCACAGTCAGATAGCTCCTCAATTGTAGTGAACCTCTAACCAGCCCTCAGATCCAGGTTAAAATCCCTGACCTGGCCGGGAATCGAACCCGAGGCCTCCGGGTAAGAGGCAGGCACGCTACCCCTACACCACGGGGCCCGCAGAGTTCTACTGTGTCATATGTTAATTACTCTCGTCTTGGAAATTATAGACAATACTACCGTAGGGAATTCAATACTCGCGTTTTTGTGTGCATGAGAATTTTCATGTTTATTTATTTTTGCACTCAAATGAGCAAGGTCTGTGCACCCAGCTGAATTCCATTCACTTCTTTCTTTGTTGAACAATAAGCAGGGCAAACAAAAAAGCGCGTTCCTAGATCTACATCCACAGAGCCACTTGCGTGTTTCGTACACTTCTCTCTTAAACTTACGCCTATACTCGCGTTTGTCAGTTTTTGTAAATTTTTCGATAATCAAATCTGGTCTGTTCGGTCCAAGCCTTTTAAATTCTAACTTATCCTGATAGGTTAATATTTCACTGGTTAAAATTACTTGAACCGAATTCATTTCCTCTTACACAAAGAATACCATGGTCACAAACCATACAAACACAGAAGTAGAACAGAACACTTAAATTAATTTCACTTGAAAAGATTTTCCAGTCACAAGGTAAAGCAAACTTCTTCCCGCGATTACAAACACCTGTTCACAACGAGCTAGAAAATGCCTATTCAGAATTAGGGTACTAGCGAAATCTGCCGGTAATGTAATGCAATAGTAGCTCCTGGGAGGCTGTGGCCAACCGTAATAGGGGAGGTGGCGGACCCTTGTGGTCAACTGTAATACTGCCACTGGGTTGAGGGTGGCTCTAGATGACAAGGCACGTACCTTGCCGTGCTCTTCGCTAATGGGAATATCAGTGCAGAAAACCCTGACGTCATCTGCTTTGCGCATGCGTATAGTCTTCAGCACAATAGCGCATTATCCAGTGTGCTCGCTGCACTGTCAGTCAAAACGAACAACTGTCGGTGTAACGGAGCTTCGATATAAGTCGAATGCTTTCGATCGATTGTTGAAATCAGGTCGAAAGAAAGGAAAGTTTTAAATTATCCATGAATGCGTAAATATGTATTAAAACTGGGTGTTCACGTGCTCATGTGCTCCTGAGAGCCCACCGCCACTGTTCTTTTGGAAGTTTTGTTCTATTGCAGCCAGTTGTTCTTTCTCGAATTTTCTTTTTTCTCCTCTTATGATTTTTGCGGTTGATTTTCTTTGTTCTTTGAAGCTGTTGTAATCTTCCTCTTTCTTTGATGAGTACCACTTCTTCCATCTTTGTAGTCTGAGTGATATTGCCTGTTCACATCTTTCATTCCACCATGGATGTTTTCGTGATTTCTTGAGTAATGCTGTTTCTTTGGCTGCTCCTATCATTGTCTGCTGCATTTGCTTCCATTCAGTTGTTTCAATGTTCGTCAGTTCTTGGTACTTGTTGCTGTTCTGTTTTAGATTTTGAGTGTCGAATCTCAGTACTCTGTTGTTTGTGCGTTTCTTCTTGCTGCTGGGAATAAACTTTATCTTTATGATTGTTAAATAGTGATCTGTTTCTATGTTGGCTCCTTTCTTAACTTTAACATTCATGATTTCTTTTTGACTTCTATGGGAGATTGCAACGTGATCAATTTGATATTCTCCTAATAGTTTGTTTGGTGGTGCCCACGTCGTTTGTTTCCTAGGGAGCTTCTTGAAATGAGTGGACATCAGTTTCAAATTAAAGTTCCTACAGAACTTTATAAGTCTTTGCCCATTTCTGTTGGTTCTTCTATGAGCTGGGAAATCCCCCACTATTCTCTTGTAGACTTTTTCTCGTCCTACCTGTGCGTTGAAATTCCCAAGTAGTATTTTCACATGATTATCAGGAATTTTTGATGTCACCAATTCTAATTCTTCCCAAAAGTCGTCTACCTTTTGTGGGTTAGTTCGATTGTCATCATTAATTGGTGTATGAGCATTAATGAGGGTGTATATTTTCTTTGCACACTTAATGGTTAGTAGTGAGAGCCTTCCATTTGGAGACTGGAAGTCTATAACCGAATTTAGAATATTTTTATTGATTACAAATGCTGTTCCTAAGTGTGGCATATTCTTCATGATCCTTATACCAACCTTGCCTTTCAGGATTCTATAGTTGCTTGATTCCATCGCGATGTCATCCGTGAATCTTGTTTCTTGAAGTGCTATGATCAAAATATTTTGCTGATCCATGACGTCTGTAAGCTGTTTAAGTTTACCTGTTTTTAGGAGAATTTATGTTCAGCGTGCCAAAAAAGTGTTTCCTTTTAGGTCTTAATTTTAGTGTATTCAGTTTGGATGCGTGTGATGGCAATGGGTTTCCTAGATGCTCCGACTCATCTAAGCATGGTGGTTTGGGCTCTCCAGAATCCGATGGCCCAAGTGCACTGCTTGTAGCAGTGGTGGATTTCCTCTTTAGGCTGCCACCTGGAGTAGTTTCCGTAGGAAATGTTTCCATTATGCGAGTTAATGGGAGTTGTTGGGGGACCCGACCGGGGTCAGCTCAAGATACCACTAATGTTGTAAGCCTTAGGGTTGCTCCTTTCCAGCAGATGTGTCTGGATTGTAGCTCAACTGTCGGGGATAGGTTATTCTTCACCTTCAACACCGTTGAGGTTCTGTATTCTGTTTCTGTGAAAGCTGTTGGTCGCCTTATTAAACACTCGTTGCCCTTTTATTTGCAAGGGAATCCAACGAAAATACACACATAAATGGGAAAATTCTCAGTTGATCAGGAGCTAAGCTCATACTACAAATATCGGCAAAGTGAAAGTTAAATTGCAAAAGATCAGAAAAATTTGGAAAATAGGCCAACACAAAAACTTTAAACTTCAAAGTTCAGGGCTTCCGATACTCGTAAGTACGCAGTCGTGATAATGAAGAAAACGCGTAACGCCTAAAATATACTAACAACAAATACGCTCAAGACACATAAGTTGAATACGGATTCAGATGAGTGAGAAAATACTGGAAACATTTTCACACACTCACTGTGTGCCAGTTCAGAAGCGTGTCAGCACGATGACGAAAATTCAATTGCTACTAATAAACAAAATTACAGAATACAAAGTAACAACCAAGTGGTACCCACGTAAATCAGTAGGTCCCGTGAATTATGTTTATTAGTATGCAAGACTCCAGGTTTCGTAGCTTATGATGATGAGCCATGTAATATCTTCGGTCCTGAGGCTTATGGTCACTACTCCGCTTATGGCTGACAAATGCCCTGTCTCGTAATGCTACCGAACGTAAATCAGTATTACATAGCGATAGCGATAGCTGTTGTCATCGCTCGCTCATGGTCTCTGTTACTTGCTTTAATTATTACCAAACTAGCTCCTCCAGTGATGAGAAGCTCATGTAAAGTGAAAAATATAGGGATTAACGGAACTAGCTTAAAATGAAATTTAGAAAAGGACTTGCTAATTTATATTGCAGAAATACAATTTTCTTCCAAACGGGAGCTTGTCTGAGGCAGTAATAAAGTGACATTAAAAACCAAAGTTAATGTATAAAACATTCTCATTCACTTCCTTTATGCTTTGAATTAGTAGCGTTATTATCTTGATATATTGTCGACATAAGATTATCGATGTTTTTGTGGAATATATTATTCATCAGTCCCGGAGAGTAAACTATGGCCAGTCACATTGACGCATAACGTTTGTGAAATTCTTACTTGATAGTTAGAATTCACTTGTTTTAGTTACTAGTGCCTTGTTTGACAAATATCAGAAATTAATTTTTCTTGCTTTATTTAAAGAGAGAAAATTATGATCTTTATATTGCACCCATAAGCGAATTTGGCCTAATTTAATTCACAATTAAATTGAATATTTCACAGATGAGATACCACAGTGAGGCTGTGAAACTAGCAGTCACAAAGGAACTTTCTGGCGCCAGTCAGACGGCGAGAGAATCCATGAAACTCTTCTCTAGGCACGACCAAATTGTAAACCATCCTTCCAATAAATTTTATGACACCGCCGGGGAGTGGCGACTTGCTGGTCGTTCTCACAAGAAAAGCACGCGTTGAAGCCTGACCTACTTTGCTAGGACAATAGAGGACAACGACTATAACCGCCAATTCTTGGGAGGAAGCGGATGCACCCACGTTTGGAAGGGCGCGAAAGGTTCAGCCAATCAGAAAATTCTAAATTTGAATGAGCTGTCATACCGGGAAATCTACAGTCAGTATCTCGCGATCTGAAGTCCGATGTGGTAGTGAAAAACAGTGTCCTGACTTCTTTATAATATTTGGTGAATTATCAGTACCAATCTGTGGTTAATTAGTGCCTAATTATGAAAATTCAACTTCACACGGAGGAGTAATAGGATCTAGAAGAAGGAGCTGTCATGGCAGGATGAGGCCATCCACCGGAAGAAAATAACACCAGTGACGCGCACCGTCGTGTGGATTATCCTATGATCATTTCCCGCGGCGCAATATCACATGTGAGTCGGAAAAAATTTAGGAAGTTTTGCATATAAATTTTGAAAACCATAACCTACGGATGTACGAGAAAGCGCTCCCGAGGACTAGATCATTACGCCACATCCCTTCCACGGAACTATTTTCCAGGTGGTGGGAGGAATTTCTACAAAACCCAGCGACCACAGGGTCGAGCTCTCAGTGTTTCGAGTTCTCAGTCGTTCTGAACTCTCAGTCGTTCTGAATTCTCAGTCGTTCTGAACTCTCAGTGTCTTCAGAGTTCTCAGTTTTCAGCTATTGTCTTGAGTACTTTTAGTGTTATTTCAGTATTCTCAGTGAATTTACGTTCGACAGAGTGACAGAGTGTATCAGCAAATGCATTTAGTCAGCTTTATTTTGGCTGGTAAGAAAGCGATTAGACACTTGTAGGCATTTTTTAGAAAGCCTTGTATTATTTACTTGGGAGAATAACATTTCAGAAAATGAACATTTTCACAGACTTTTACTGTAAATTCAGGGAGAGTAGGCAAGAATTACACTTTCAACTCAAATGAACTCACATTACTAGTCGAGGGAAACAAGTCCATGTTTTTCAGCATATTTACATAAAAACATTTCTAACCAGCAGGGAGTGTTACATGTGAGATCAGTATAAAATTTTCTCCACAACATAAACTGTATTTTAGCTTGTTTCTACCATTCTACAAACTGTTTGGCAAGCGAGATGTTTACGGGGAGAAACCAGTAAAGACAGACAGGAAGGTGATTGACTTTCTTCAATGGAGACCGCAATAGTCAACCTTGAGGAGACAGTTATGTCCCAGTAGGGTGAATGTACTGTAAGCTGTAGTGTAAACAGAGCTGAGGGATCGGCGAGCAGGCCAGCAGGTGTTTTGCAGGTAGATAGCGAGGCGACCATCCTTCTACACAACAGGCAGGAGTCTGCAGTGGCATTTTCTAACTTTCACTGGAGTGAGAGAAATACGAGTGTTTATGCTAATATAAACGTGTGTCACGGCATGGCAAGAATGTGTCAAATTTGCGTGTGTAAAAATCTGGAATACCACATCAGCTTGAAGATGGAATTCTAATTTCCACCATGACCGGGGCCGGTGGGTGAACCGACCTGCCTCCACCATCACAGGTATGAGCATCATTATAATGTAAATAAATATGTAGGACCGTGGCAAAATCGATGATCAATGTAGTTTAGAGTACTAGGTAGGGTTGTAAATAATTCACAGTTTTATAATACTGCTAATAATAATAATAATAATAATATAATAATAATAGTAATCATAATAATAATAATAATAATGTTTATGTTGCACTTTCAGATAGGCTTATTTTGTGCACTTTGTTTAAGTAGATGTTTGTTTGCGTGTATTTATGGTTGATTTTGTAGTATGTCACTTTGACAGTTAGGCAGCTTTGATATTGGATCTACGAGTGTAATGTCAGTTTATTATTATTATTCATCATGATTTTAGATCGTTGGTTTTGAGTCGATTTTGTTGGAGTTTTGATCTTGGGGACGCCGTCGCGATGATTTCAATGTTTATTTCGGTAGTTTGCGCTTTCAGCTTGTTTTATGTTGCGGAATCATCCTTCTGATGTCCGGTTTTGATTGTACTTACCCCGCGTATTTTGCGACGATTTTTGGTAGACGCGAATATTTATTTCTGGGTAGTTGCAGTGGCGCATGTTTCAACATTTGTGTTTTGAGAGGCAATCTCGTCATTCTTTGTTTTGATAGAAACGGTGAGCGCCATTGATGAGTCAGCTCTGTGATTTTTGTGATGTGTTAACAGTGAATGATCGAGAGATCGAGCTAGATGATTAATATCCCTGATGAGCTACGTTGATGATGGAAATATGATATTGGGACCATGTCTTGATTTGTCGTAAGAAGCCGTAATGTGCACGACAGGTATTTGTGCCCGCCGGATACGAGCGAGGCTGTGTTGTGAGAATAATGAATAATAATGACGTCGCGAACTAATGAGTAAAAAGAATTGTGAAATAAGGAGTTTAACCACGTGTGTTAAATGTGTTACGACATGGGTTACGATACTACAGGCAGGAGCCTGTATTTGTTTAAATAATTCCAGGGAAAGTAGATGCTCGATAAAAATGCTAGCCAGAGTGCAATGTGAACAGAGCGACGAGTCAATGTGTTTTGAATATTTATGTAGAGTCACGGATGACGTGAAGTAACAGTAATTTGTCCATCAAGGTTAAATAATATCATGTCCAGACATTTATCGTCTGAAGTTTGAGATTGCCGTCAAATTCGCAATATTTTATTTTGCTACTCGCAGCGGGGTATGTTTTTCTGGTGACTCCGAGTTTGTTTTGCGCTTTCTATCCTTTTAATTTCCAGTAGGCCGCGATGGTGGGATCCAGTTTGCTTATTTGTTTTCTTTTCTGTTTGTACTTTTACTGTTTATTTGTAGGACGCAAGCGTATGTGAATTATTTATATTTGATGTGATGTAAATAGATAAGTGTAGCTAGGCTAGTTTTTTTTTATCTCTGTATTTTTTTTGTCGGAGCAGTGTTTCTCCGTTAATTAATGTAATGTTGTAAATACCATTTCAGATGTTAGGTTTATTGGATCATCGATTATGTCACAGTCGAAATGGTAGTGGTATGCTCATACCAGGCATCTAAGTAATTACCAAACTTTCTTTTAAAATCCACTACATTTTTATTTTGAAATGAAGCGATCTTTAAATAAACCAATTGTATAAAACTGCCGCAATAAATGGTAAATAAGATGGCATCTGCCTCCATCTAGTGGTGATACCACGAATATGAATTAATAATGAAACGCAGTCAGCGGCAAAATTCTATAGAAATTTTAATGTACAAGGATCGCTATCATTTGATAATGTTAACATCAGGCATTTGGCCTAAATTTCTGTTCATTTTAAGAAGTCCAGTCTATCACAGACATGCAAATGAAGTTTAAAATTTAGATGAGTGGTTGGATACACTCAGAGTGATGTTTCGATAATTAATTTGGTTTAATCATGAAGTTTTGTATAAGACAATGGTTATGTCGGAAATGAAGTGTGATGTTCATGGTTGTTCTGTTTTCTTCGAATTTATTCCTTAAGTAATACACTTGCTTAGTGCAGTCCATGATTATTTAAATTTGGGTATTTTACCAAATGAGCAACAGGTGTTAAACATTTTATAACTCCTATAAGTCAGTGGTTTGATGGCATAACAGAATTTAATTTTACTTTATTGTGAGTCAACTATTTTAAATTTATTTGGGAGATATCTTTCTCCGTAATGTAATTTTGTGTATTTCAAGAAGGTGGTCTTTCTGACCAGAGTTTTAAACTGAGTCATTTTATTTAACTTGAAGACAGTGTCAACAGAGTCTGGTATATTTTAATTAAGGTGTTTTGACCTTCAGTCAGTTTACTTAGGCAGTTTATGATTGTTTGCAAGGCAGATCCTTACTCTTTAATATTTTATTAGTCACTGTTATTTCATTTGTTTACATTTTTTCGCTAGTTCAATTTACGTTCAATTTTCGCACTTTGCTTTTATTTAATAAATCAGTCTTTTATTTAATTTTTAATTCAGTCTTGGGTACCGTCATTTTAGTTAGTTTACCCCTTCTTTTCATTCCCTCACTCCTTTATCAGCGGGTGGCCTCTCCGGGGATAACGGACGGGCACGACTGAGAAAGAAGAGTCTACATGCAGTGGTGAGTATGATTTTACATGTCATTTATTACAGGAGCAGCCGGCGCACAGAAGAAAGAAGAGATCACCGCAGTTGTTGCCTTTAAAAGGGCACAATATGTATAACTGTAGATTTCATTAGTTTTGATTTGTGAATTGAAAGGTACTTAGAACAGCAAACTTGTATCCTTCTAGTTAGTAAATTGATTCTAGACTAATTTAGAACACACTTTTAAAATAGAATATTTACAGTATAATACTAGTAATCAACGAAGTATAACCTATTAGAATATACTTTATTGAAGATGTGCGCAGAATATATTGCAGAATTTACTTCTCAAAACGTTCCCGCTCTTGTAGTTCAGACGGCAAAACTTCCGCACGTGGAATGCCGCAATGCTAGGAAATACGAGGTTCAAATATCGGTTCAAACATTGGTTGCCACTAACTTGGGATATTTACCCTCACTCCAAGAAATATGAAGACAATACTTACCTGCAATTCCTAAACGTTCTTCAGATATGTACTACAACAGTTCCTCATCACAAGTTTAAATTGGTAAAGTTCCATACAAGTGCATGGGGCATTTGCCTTGAATGATCTCGCCAGTTTCTTGAACAATGGACGCTAGTAATTTTGCGGTTAATTTCTATGGATTGAATGTTTTTATATTGTTTTAATTCATCAACTGCGCAGAAATGAATTTGGAATCGATTGGCTAAAAAGCTCAAGTTGTTATACTATCTGTTACGTAGTCCCCTGAAAGTTACGGATTTTAAACAGAACGTGTCTCTTACTATTCAACGCTGTTCAAATTGTACCTTGAAACTAGTCACTTTCAAAGAAGCAGAATCACATTATGTAGAACTTCTCAATATCCGTAGTCCTAACTACTCCGATTTTTAGTTCTTTTGTTGGCCTCGACATTAAGGAGGATGTGCTAATGGATAGGATGGGTATTTTCTTAGTTCAAGTAGTGGATTGGTGAAGACATACCTAAATGATAATAAAATCACCACCTTCCCCTATGGGAGAAGAAAAAAACGTACAGATCATGGATACCACATATTTCGGCATCAATTGAGTTTGAGTATTAAATAATACCGTCGCTTTGAGCACCGGAATTCAACTGGTATTTATTTTTGCTGTAGAGTGGATGAAACCATAGGAAACAGTCGACTATCTAAATTCTGTAATTATGAATAAAACCCACATCCTTTCACGTGTACCCAGAACAATTTAATCGACCTGGCTAGGCAGTCCCCTACATAAAAGGCAATAAACAAAATAAGTCAATATTTATGAAGACTTGAAAGTAGGTTGCAAATTTCGCATGACAGAAAATTAACTGCCAACTTCATTGTGCTGGAATCGAGTGACTGCCTCTTACCTTTAAGGCCTTTAAGGCCTCAATTATATTCATAATATGAGTAAATTCCGTTTCAGCAATCAAATGACAAGGCTATGAATTGGGTATCAGTATTCTTGTGTGGCTAAAGCCGTTGTAAAAATTGTACGAGCAAGGAATAAATTTAACTGGAGTAAGTATACATGCCTGGTATCATTTAAGTTGATATTTCTAGCATTCCTTGGATACAGTGAAAATGAAATTATTTAACCGTGAACATTATAGCTTCGTTATGTAATCATAACCGGTTGTAAAAATATCTACTTTCTGGATTTTATAAGTAAATTCGTTGCCGATGACTTTAGTGGTATTGTCAACTTCTCGTTGGTATTGTTCGATTCCGGGCAAGGTCGGTAGCATTCAAGGGTGCTTAAATTCAACAGCTCCTCTCGTTTGCTTTCTGTATATTATAGAACTCCTGCACTACTACAATTTTTAAAGTCTAAGCTATATTATTATTATTATTATTATTATTATTATTATTATTATTATTATTATTATTATTATTATTATTATTATCATTATTATTATTATTATTATTATTATTATTATTATTATTATTATTATTATTATTATTATTATTATTATACATCTTCATTATAGACTGTTATGCCTCTCAGTGTTCAGTATGCAAGCCTCTGTGAATTTACTAACCGCCGCCGCAATCCACTACTTGTAACTAGTTCTGTGGCCTCGATTGTTTCTAAACCTCTTATCTTGAAATCGTTAGAAACTGAGTCTAACCGTCGACATATTTGTCTCCCTCCACTTCTCCTACCCTCTATAACAGAGGCCTTTATTATCCTAGGTAATATATACTTCCCCGTTCGCCTCACATGACCCCACCACCGAAGCTGGTTTGAGTACTGCTTCATCAATCCAGTTCATTCCTAACTTAACTTTTATCTCCTCATTCCTAGTACCCTCCTGACATTGTTGCCGCCTGCTTTTACCAGCAATCACTCTCGCTACTTTTATGTCCGTTACATCTAACATATGAATAACATATTCACTTCCGTAAAGCAAAGCTGGTCTGAAAACAGACCGGTGTAAAGATAGTTTCGTGAGGGTGCTTACTTACTACTTGCAGAATACTGTTGATCGGAACTGTGAACACACTTTATTAGTTTTGCTGCACCTTGATTCGATTTCACTTAATATACCATCATCCTAGGAGAACACACATCCTTGATACTGGAAACTTCTTAAATGTGCCAGCTTTGTATTACCAACCTAACACTAAAATTGCCTTAGCTTTCTTACCTACTGACATCAGTTTAGTCTTTGAAAGACCGGGAGAGTTGGCCGTGCGGTTAGGAGCGCACAGCTGTGAGCTCGCATCCGGGAGGTAGTGGGTTTGAACCCCACTATCGGCAGCTCTGAAGAGGGTTTTCCGTGGTTTCCCATTTTCACACCAGGCAAATGCTGGGGTTGTACCTTCATTAAGGCCACGGCCGCTTCCTTTCCATTCTTAGGTCTTTCCTGTTCCATCGTCGCCATAAGACCTATCTGTATCGGTGCGACGTAAAGCAACTAGCAAAAAAAGTCTTGGAAAGGATATTATGCCTATCATAGTCATTGTGCCAATTTACAAGTTCTAAAATACTAGACTGCAGTCTTTTGGCACAATCTGCTACTAAGACCAACTCTTCGGCATAGGCCAAACTGCTTATTATATTTTCACCTAACTGAATCCTTCTCTGCCACCTAAAACCTTTCAGTAGATGACCCACGTAAAATGTGAGCAACAAGGGTGAAGAGTTACAGCCTTTCCTAATTCCTAGACTTACCTAGAACCAAGAACTCATTCTACCGTCAATTCGCACTGGAGCCCAATTTTCAATATAAATGTTTTTGATTGATTTTAAAAACCTGCATTTAATCCCAGGGGCGAAGCGTCAAGGGAGACAGAGTAGACAGCCTGTACCCTTAACATTTTTGAAGGAAATATTGTCTAGTTAATTCAAAATATTTTTAGAACATGAATTATTTCCACATTCGTGTCATAATTGTATTCCCCGCGTTACATATTTTCGCCTCACTTCGGCAATGCTAGGGTTCGCGTCATTTTCACGAAACACGCAGGCGAAAGTAGACTGTGCGTTCTGTGTATGCTCCCTTTGATTTTCAAAGCTTTCAGATAGAGCAACATTAACGCTATCTGTAGGTGCTGACTGTAAAACTATGCCTTTTCTATACCGAGATTCCTCCGCCCAGGAGACATACTTACCAGCGTCTCTTCTTGAGAAGATTTTCAAAATATTCCTTCCATCTGTCCAGTATTCCCTGAGATCTATTAAGAGTTAAGCTGATTTACACAAAACTCATTTCATTTCGCTTCTTCCCTCCCTTTCTAATATTCTTCAGTATTTTCTGGAAAGGTTTTCCTGCCGCTTGACCTAGCATTTCTAGATTTATTACAGAAATATTCCCACAACGTAATCTTGGATTCAACAACTATTTCTTCCTCTGTATTTATTTCATCTACGTGTGTAACAATTCTTGTTTGGACCCATCTCTGATACGCCTATTGTTTTGAAGTTTTCAACCTGCTCTCACTTCATCATTCCACCAAGATGTTCGCTTTCTCCCATCTCACACCCAGTTACTCCTAGGCATTCCCTTGCTGTTTCTACTACGCCTACAGAAGCCCTGTTTGTCACCCAGTCTCTTTCTATATTCTCAACCTGCTTATTTAAATTTTTTCAATAATATTATTGAACCCTGTAAGGCCCTTCGAAGGATACCTACCTTCCTTACCTATCAGCAAATCGGCATGAGATCTCTCTCTTTCTCTTTCTCTTTCTCTTTCTCTTTCTCTTTCTCTTTCTCTTTCTCTCTCTCTTTCTCTTTTCTTTCTCTTTTTCTTTCTCTTTATCTTTCTCTTTCCCTTTGCCTTTCTCTTAGGTTGATCGTCACTTGCTTAGGTAAGAGGCTGGTTTCAGTAATTTAAACTAGTATTTACAATAAATTAACTCGCTTTAAGAGGGGATGTCTGTTTATTTACAATTGGAGACGAAAACTGAAAAACTTGTAACATTTCACAACATCTAATCAACGAACTTTATCCTGTCCGTTAATATAATAATAATAACAACAATGATGAGAGACGCTGGCTTTGGAGACCTGAACTCAATTGCCTGAGGATCATCCTTACTAGAAATCACAGTCTTAATTTAAGAATGAAGTAAAGAAAGTCTGGAGATCACTAAGATCGGCTTCCATGTGAGACTGCATGTACCAACATAATGAATCGTGATGTTCCAGCCCATGTAACACGAGCTCGGGACTCTTGGTATAATTAAGGCAGTCCGATCGGTATGTGCCACACAGTGGTTGTACGGCATGGACCCTTAATTGAATCGATGTAACCTGCCACTTTATCATGGACCGACATCTACCTCTGTGATTTTACGTTAAAGTCATTGTGATTGATGACTGCAGGAAAATGAAGCTATAATGGCAGAAGGCCTTAATCTAAGTCATTGAGGTTGATGACCCCATGACCATCTAAACTTCTAAGCTGAAGGCTGAACACAATTATGTTAAAGTAGTTGATGACTAAAGTTTCAACGTTAGTAAATCCCCAGCACATCTGGTGCTCAACAAATCAAAATAAAAAATAATATCAACAACAACAACAAACGCTCACAACACCTGTGGCAGTGAAATTCCTTGGTATCGGACATGTCCCCTTAATCGTTATGTTGGAAACTCGAAATTTCCCAGCAAATAAAACTAAGAGTTGTAGAATACCTTTTCAAGTTAGTCGCTTGGTTTTAAGCTAATTCTCAAAAATACGGTTCCCCTGAAATTAATAAATTAATAAATGAAGTAATCTCATAATCCTAATTAACAACAAATTTATCTATCCCGAACGAAGTGGTTTCTTTACACTTATAACTGTTTCAATTAAATTTACGTTATCACTGGGATATGTTCACCAGAAACTTTGAAGAAATGTTTAATTTATTTACGTACTTGTTTATGCTCATAGTTCTCTTATTTCTCAGCTGCAATCGAAACACATTGTCATAACTACCGGTACCACTTATTTATTTGAGGATGTCACTCAACATGTTTACATTATAACACTAATAATTATTAATACTCTATCTTGAATAATCCTAACCCTAACTAATATAATCTGCATAAATTTACACACAACGCAAAATAAAACAGCCCATGTTACTCTCTTATACCGTCTACGATTATACCTTGGACTAATTTCGGCACCTCCTTCCAATATGATTTCATACAGATGAGACTCAAGTGTCGTAATGACCTCACCCAAACTGCAGGGTGGATGGACTACCGCACTCCATGTGCTCCAAAAGCATGACCTCATACCACACGAACCTACACTTATGCCTTGGAAACCAAAAACATCAACAAACACAACATATCATCCATCACGAACTTTATGGATTGAATATCAATCGTGGCATTCAAATAAAAATAATCGCAAGACTTTGGACAACCCTCTCAACAACACGAATCAACATCACTACGGATTCTCAAATTTTGACACCCCTGAAAATGGTTATTCGCAAGTTAACACAACATCGTATCACTGCCGTCGCACCGATAGTAAATCTCAAGTTCTCTACCAAACGATCCTCTTCTTAAGTAATGAATTCTAATTCCAAACGTTTATTATAAATGACAAAATCTTAGTTAAAATTTCTTTCTGAGAAATTAATTTGCTTGATCGACGAAAATACAGGTGGTTTACTGCTTGAAAAGGAGACCTTCTTCGACCTCTCAAAAAACCACACCTTTAGATGTATCAAATGAAAGTCTCGCTGACAACTCGCATGAAAGACAATTCTTAATCAACACACAATATGCGAAAAGATTTAATTTAAAACGCCACTTTAAATGTTCCTCTCCATCACAGTCCTACGGTTTTAGGTGGGATCCTAACTATGGAATAACCCTATTCCCATACATTAAATTACACAAAATAAATCCTCGGGTTCCCTACAAAATAAAAATACCGGCACAAAATCTTTTTAACACTACAGGATTTCAACAACCTGAGCCACATTCCTTCTAACTCTGCAAGAATTGAACCACTTGCTACTTGAAATTCTCTACATGACGTTAATATGTAATATCTTACTTACGTGATCCACTATGTTGTTACATAAAACAATCGGTGACAAATTAACCATCTGTCCTAGCATATCTGAATTTGACAACACAATATTTTAAAACCGCATCTCACAACTTGACTCACAAACGTTTCACCTTTATTTTCCTCTCATCAATTCTACACAGATTTTAATAGACCTTTGGAATAACACTTTCCTTCCATAAATCACTCGCCAGTTTCGCCTCGTATATCCCTCGACGAATTTTACAGCTCCGAACACATGACGGTGTACTTTCCGCAACATCAGGCCTTCCATCATTACTACTTAATCGCTCTAAATGGTAAACCACGGATTAAACATACAGGAATTGCATCTTTACACTGAACATAATTTTGTGATAAATTAATATTTTAACTTGGGCAAACAACAAACATAGGAAATAAACGTAGGGAAATGATACTCCGCTCTTCACATTACATTTGCTTTACAACAATCAAATCTACTACTGCACAACATTTCACACGCTAGTGTCGCGGCTCTGCCAATTATGCAAGAAACATAAAATGAACTTTCGTCGTATTCCTCTGACATTTCACGAAATGAAAATGGTGACCAAAGTGCGTCACAGATACACAAATAAAATGGTGATATAATGAAATAAAGAAATGCATTTTACAAAGAGTAGCTTACATACCTCGAAGTCGTACATGGCCTTGCTTCATTAAAGGCTCACCAGCCTCTCTCAATCTCTTATCTAGCCGTCTGGACAGATAGTGGCTTTACAGAATATATTCTTCATTTTTATTTTATATCATTCACCTGAAAATAACGACATAAAAATATAAATGCCCTTCACACGTTTCTTCCTTGTGAACCGAGCAAGTTCGTCAAATCACCGATCCTCACACGCAATAAATTCTCGCCATCAATGCACCGAATTTATTTCTCTCGAAGACTTCTACGGAGAAAGCAGACATATCCGAAGAATTATCAACAGAGATATACACAACACGATTGATCCACGTCAGCCTACATTCTAAGAAAACGCCAATAATAAATAGCCCCACCACTCAAACACAATGGCAAACAAACACATAACCTATACGGTGCCACGTTCTAACACGAAATAATAATGTACTTACAGGTATTTTTAGCTTCCGCGTAAAAGCAACTGGCGACACAAATACTTCCTTATCAGTATTGAAAATCACGAAGTACAATCGCATGCGGGCTCGAAATACCTAATTCACAATTATTACTTTAAACTCATATCCACGAACAGGTTTAACCTATGCCTGGCCGGCACCAACGGCCATATTGCCATTAATCTAAACCTGCCTTGAGGTCTGATTATTGTAGTTGGTCTTGACTTGAAGGACGAGTGTCTAGGACCAACCAGCTATTGAGCTGTTACTACAAACACCAAATCATGCATGCTGTCAACATTCGGCTGTCCAATCAGTTATTTGCAGTGTTTCCAGCCACTTCTATATTTCATTTGGTCATACATGCATACAGACATACGCGTGTACACTCCAGGGATGTAATTTTACTATTGTCCATTTCCTTGGTTGATGCCTTCGGTCCGGAAGGACCCGCGTTCGCTTCCCAGTCAATTCAAAGAATTTAACCTTAAATGGTTCGAGGACTGGGTGTTTGTGCTGTCACCAACATCCCTGCAAATCATACACCACACACAACATAATCCTCCACCACAGTAACACAAAGTTTTCCACACACGGCATATGCTTCCCACCCTCGTCAGAGGGTCTAGATTACAAGGGCTGCACCAGGCTAGAAATGCTGCACAAAATTCTTCTTATTATTATTATTATTCATATATACATACATTATCATTACAGATCGTTATGCCTTTCAGCGTTCAGTCTGCAAGCCTCTGTGAATTCAGTAAACGTCGCCACAATCCTCTATTTGCAACTAGTGTATTATTATTATTATTATTATTATTATTATTATTATTATTAATATTATTATTATTAAACTATTGGACATATCGTGTATCATATTAGGGTCTATTCACTGATTTACTTATAACAGACAGTTTTAGAAAACATTAAGTGTAAATTTCTTTATGCTAATATTAATTCGTAGAGCCGTTCTTTCGTTGTTCAGGTAAGCACCTTATCTGAACTTCAAGACTAAGGAATGAATACTAGTAGGATGTACCATAAAATGCGAGAGGTAAGATCTTCTACGTGGAGTTTTAGCTTTGGATTAATCTACTATAACATGAATATTACATTTGCAAGAGTAAAATGAAATGAAATGGCGTATGGCTTTTAGTGCCGGGAGTGTCCGAGGACAAGTTCGGCTCGCCAGATGCTGGTCTTTTGATTTGACTCCCGTAGGCGACCTGCGCGCCGTGCTGGTGAAGGTGATGATGATGATGATGGTGATGATGAAACGATAATGAAGAGAACACATACACCCAGTCCCCGTGCTAGTGAAATTAACCAATTAAGGTTAACATTCACGACCCCGCCGGGAATCGAACCCGGGACCCCTGTGACCGAAGGCCAGGATATTAACCATTTAGCCATGGAGCCGAACTGCAAGAGTAAAGTTGTATTGAAGGGTGAGCGGTTGCAGTGGTAAACTCCCAACCCGAGTGTCACGGGTGGTACGTGGGTACAGGGAGGACCGACGGCCTTGGATATCCGATCCAGAACAAAACTGTCAGTGGGGTTATCGTCGACGCAACACATACATTAAAAGGTGGAGGTGGAAAAAACTGTTAAAATTATCTTCTGAAAGGCTTCATTTTTCAATATTTTTTTTTCTGGTCCTCTCACACATTTTGGGCATAGTACAAAAGTCACCTTACAGAATAGAGTTAAACGAGATCAATGTTCATGTGGAATAAGTAAATTCCTGCTGTATATTGTGAAATGAGTAGGATCTTATTGAAGTTATACATTGTGAGTTCCTTGTTTGAAAAGAGCATAGGTTATGAAGCATAATTGGCACCAATAGTATAGTTTAACATGAAGATATTTTTTAACACTGTCTCGCTAGTAATGCACTGAGCAAAATTTTGACAAGTTCCTTCCTTCTTCATTATGAGTCCTAATAATTTCGTTTACCACTCTTGAATGGTGAAAGACGATACGTATTGAAAGAAGCACTCCGTCCAATTCTGGTTACTGTGCTCACCGTCAGCAGATTCCTCGTGGAAGGTAGAATGACTGAAGGTACGCTTGAGTAGACAGTTCAACATCTCTTGCTACCAGGAGGGAGTAAATCTTTCACAAAAACTACTTTTCAATTTTCAACCAATGGTTCGTTACGTGGTTGACATTGATTCATTGCCTAGTCCCCACTGAAGCGTGGTATTGCAAGGCACAAGGGGAACAGAATGTATGAGTTGGAAGTTAGCCAGCTCGGTAAATGTCAACGTTAGTGGACCGACTTTACATTCAAAAAATAAATGCACGGATTCATGATGCACTCATTTGGTCAAACGATCGCAAGTTTTTTTATTTCTACCACCTCTTTTCTATAACAACTGACAGTATGACAAAATGACACACTCCATCATGGTGAACTTGCTTGAAGTGTACGGTAAGGAGAATCATACCTCGCAGAACTGAGTTTGGGACATTAAAACCCTTCTCATTATGACACCATACAACAATAACAACAACAACAATAAAAGCAACAATAATAACAAAGAAAAACAAGCACAACTACAAAAATAAGGGAATAAACTGGTATTACCGTTCCCCAAATCGAAACAGACATTTATTTTTTCTTCTCCTTGACGACAACTGTGATTTCACACAAAACACCCATGAATGTCACGACATGGTTTATGTTGTTTGTTGTCATACTCACATGCAATTTTGCCAGTGCCGAGGAGGATGCAATTTGGGATTCCGATTCACTTAGTGAGATCTAAATTTATTATTATTTCCTTAAGAAGAAAATGTATCTACTTTACGAACGTTTGGCATATTTGTCAAACAATTTCGTGCGCTGATGTACGTTTAGCAATTGCCAGGGGATCTTTGTAATTAAAATGACGTTGACAGTGAAACCACGTCATATATTTGCAGCTGGGATTGAGATAATAATAATAATAATAATAATAATAATAATAATAATAATAATAATAATAATAATAATGAAAATGAAAACCTACAACCTGTTTTCCAGTCATTGACCGGGTCAGGGATGTAATGAATGAAACATATATATAGGCTGTTATTACAATGGGGTCGCCACTCCCAAGGTGATTTATTAATGAGTGATAAATGCTATGAAATGATAATGGAGAGTGTTGCTGGAATGAAAGATGACAGGGAAAACCGGAGTACCCGGAGAAAAACCTGTCCCGCCTCCGCTTTGTCCAGCACAAATCTCACATGGAGTGACCGGGATTTGAACCACGGTATCCAGCGGTGAGAGGCCGACGCGCTGCCGTCTGAGCCACGGAGGCTTCTAATAATAATAATAATAATAATAATAATAATAATAATAATAATAATAACAATACGTTGTAAGTAAGACCCCTTAATTTGCATCGTAATGGCTCCGGTGTCCCGTAACATGACCCAGGAATCGACTTTTTAACGTGTCAGTGGATCACCTAAACGTGTCTTAGATCCTCTGACTTTGGGTAAAAGAGAAAAATCCCTAAGCTAGGTGGGTACTCAGAAGGTCAGGAACAGTATGCTTGACGAAGAAACGGGTGTCAATAATTAGGAGATCCAGTGTCAATGACGGGTTTCGAAACCCTAATCTATTAAATTGTCAACTTCCTATTTGTACGACGAGCGGACTGTACAGCTCGAGTACCAATACGTATAATTTAAGCGGGATAGAGGGTAGTTATCATATTATTGCTAAGAAAATACATACCCTTCTTAGTGAATTTTGTCTCAGCTTTATAGACATACACTAAGAACAGGCACCAACATGAATGTAGCCATTGCTACAGTCAAAAACTCCCATGTGCAATGTGCCAGTTGCTCCAACAGCAAGGCAGCACATACCTAAATATAACGAGGTGTGTATGGATTCACTTGGCGGTAGTGTCGTACTGCTATTATTACCCAAAGACTTCTTCAGTCATAAGTAATAGCTATTTTCCGTCCTTTGCAAACTGCCACATTCAAGCCAATGCATTGAACTGTGGGCACGATTCCAGATTCTATTGACTATTTGGTGGTCGTTACCATGCTTTTATGAGCTATTAATAATCTATACTTCCATATGTCCATATTTACTTTGTTCACTCACGATGGGAATCGGAACATTCTGGTGCATTGGATATTAGTCCTCGTTGTGTACATCATTCTGCTACAAGGCTAAATTTATATCCCCAAGTTCGTTGGCAGTTCACGAACACGAAATCTTTGCGATAATTTTCAAGCTTCGCCGTGACGAAACGCAGGAAAATTGAAGAAAATTTGTCAGCTGAATGAAGTTCTAACATCAGTAATTTTACCCATGGAATTCAGGTAACACGCTTTCAATTATTATGACTGCTTCTGTGGCAAATGACAGTTTTTGTCAACAGCTTGTAGCCGTCCGTGTCTGACGACCGGTGTTATCATGAATCTTCTGATAACCAGTATATGTTGTTTCACCCCCAATCACCATAGAAAATACATTTTTAATTTCTGATTGACAGACATTCGAAGAATAGTTTCGTTCCGTTGCACATTGGGAGAATGTCACAGATTGAATACCAGCAAGTGTAGTTTCAGTCAAGAGTTTTCAGATTAATAAAAGTGTACTAGGCCTGCTGGGAAGACACTAAAATTCATTGATGCATTTACTCTACCAGAATGTCTCGTAAAATTCGAGATTGATTGATTGATTGATTGATTGATTGATTGATTGATTGATTGATTGATTGATTGATTGATTGATTGATTGATTGATTGATTGATTGATTGATTGATTGATTACAAGTACGCAAACTTCCACATCTAAAAACTTCCAAGCCCTTAGTTTTGGGCTGACGTAAATGTGCATCTTAAACACTATTTCGTCGTTGCGCGAGCAATGCCGCGTATCTGAAAATACCATTCTATCCATGATTTTCCTCAATACTGGTCACGCCACCCAGCCATATATGGACAAGCAGTCCATTATGACAAATTTCGTTGTGCTCGTTTTCCTATGCTAATGTGTAAAGGAAATTTTGCGTTAGGATTGCGTAAAAACGTCATGCAAACATACATTCCTACAGTGCGGTACGGTAAGGTACATTTCCCTCCACACGTTAGCACAGGAAAATGAACACAACAAAAATCATATGATGGACTGCACATCCATACGTGGCCGGGAGGCATGACCAGTCTTCAAAAAAATAATGGATAAGAAAAGCATTGAGAGATACGCCGAATTGCCCGCGCAGTGACGATATGCAGTTGGACATTGAAAACATGTTATATGCGAGTATCATTACCATCGAAATGTTTGGGAATCTTTATTTTAAAATGGAAGAAAAATATTGCCAACCTTAAACACTCCCGAATGATTCGGCTTTAACCAACCCACCTCCACCTCGACAACCAAATATACTTAATGGCTACTAATGGCGCCAATATGTGGAACCTCATCTCAAAACTAACATTTATCCAGCCATTAAATCTACTGATGTAATTCTCACGCCAAAATTACCGCCGGAAGATTCAGCACTGAAGGTGAATATCTAAACGTCACAATCACTACGCATTTTATATTACACTTTATTGAAGTCAACGGAACAATGTGGTAAACAGAACGGCATCTTCCTGTGAGCAATTCCATAGAGTCAACTTGTGCCTAATTATACAGAATGCCCTTGAAATTGTTCCTGTACTTAGAGAGGAGGCAGCACGTCACAAACAAAGGAAAAAAGATCATATAAACACTGGTCGAAAACCCAATATACAATATACCTTAAATATATATATATATATCCACTGACTGAGCAAATGTCATGGGATAGCGGAGCACTGACGCGCAGGTATGTTGTCTGCGCATTAAACGCCCCCTGTGCCAGCGGCAGCTGTATAGGAGACGTTGTGAGAAGTGGCTGTGCATATGACAGGTGTAACATGGAACGTCGTTATGAGCTGACACCGTTCGAACGGGGTATGGTGGTCGGTGCCCGACGGATGGGAAGTGCGATTTCGGAAGTGGTGCGGGAATTCGGCTTCACACGATCAACCTTGTCCACGACGCATCGTGAATGGTTGAATGCGGGTGTCACCGCCCACAACAGACGAACGACCGGCCGTACAGCCACCCTCGATGACCGTGACCGGCGGCATCTGAGACGGATTGTCAATAGTGACAGACTGGCAACCGTGCAACAAATCACGGCTCAATTCAACACAGGCCGTGCTAGACACGTCTCCCAGTGGACAAACCGTAGGAAAATGTGTTCTATTGGGTTTGGGAGCCGGCGCCGCACACGGGTGCCACTGTTAAGCCAACGTCACCGGGCACAAAGACGCTCATTTGTCGCCAGTCACCAGGGATGGACACTGGAACAATGGCGTAACGCGATATGGTCGGACGAATCAAGATTTCAACTGCACCATGCCGATGGGAGGCACCGTGTATGGCGCAGACCACATGAAATGATGATCCCGCCTGTCTCGAATGTGAGGTCCCGGGACCTGGTGTCTCTTTTATGGTCTGGGGTGCATTTTTCTGGTATGGAATGGGCCTCCTAGTTGTTCTGGAAGAGACGTTGAATGGTACGCGGTATGTTGAGCTGCTCGGAGACGATCTCTACCCATTTTTGGCCTTCCAGCGCCCAGACAGTTCTGCGGTGTTGCATGATGAAAACGCGCCGCCACATCGCTCCCACGTCGACCGGGAATGGTTCTAGGAACATGCAGCGGAGGTTCAACGACTGCCATAGCCACCCAGGCGCCCCTATATGAACCCTATCGAGCATATCTGCGATGTCCTGGAACGCACGCTCCGTGCCATGGATCCTGCACCCACGAACAGACCAGCATTGGCGGCCGATCCGCAAATGATTTGGTGTCAGCTGCGTCCAGAGGACTACCACGAGTAGTATAATGCAGGGATTCTGGCGCCTCCGCCGCATCCTCCGCCTCCTCCTCCTCCGCCGCCGCCGCCCGCGGGAAATTGGAATTTTGGCGGGAAATTTGAATTTTGGCGCGAGATTTGAATTTGTAAACAAAGCCACGTGCTTTTTGACAGCTGTCATCGACAACAACGCATCGCTAACCTCACTGCTGCCATCTTGACGGGCCTAAACCTCACTAGTGCCAACTTAACCTAAGTAGCATGAGGTAAACAAACCCACGTGCTTTTTGACAGCCACGTGCTTTTTGACAGACAACAACGCATCGCTAACCTCAGTACTGCCATCTTGACGGGCCTAAACCTCAGTAGTGCCAACTTAACCTCACTAGCGCGAGGTAAACAAAGCCACGTGCTTTTTGACAACCACGTGCTTTTTGACAGATTTGTAAACAAAGCCACGTGCTTTTTGACAGCTGTCATCGACAACAACGCATCGCAAACCTCAGTACTACCATCTTGACGGGCCTAAACCTCAGTAGTGCCAACTTAACCTAACTAGCATGAGGTAAACAAAGCCACGTGTTTTTTGACAGCCACGTGCTTTTTGACAGCTGTCATCCGCCATCTTTAAACTACAGAGCGCTGTGCTGCCCTCTTTCGTCACCTGTCATCGGCAGTGCTGCCATCTTGGCGGGCCTAAACCTTAGTGCTACCAACTTAACCTCACTAGCTCGAGATAAACAAATCCACGTGCTTTTTGACAGCCACGTGCTTTTTTGACAGCTGTCATCCGCCATCTTTAATCCATAGAGCACAGTGCTGCCCTCTTTAGCTACTTACCTTTGAAATGTGGTGGCGGCAATTTGAAAAATTCTATGCGCTCTTGTTGGGAAACAAAGCCACGTGCTTTTTTGACAGCTGTCATCCGCCATCTTTAATCAATAGAGCACTGTGCTGCTATCATGCGGGCAATTTCGTCAGCTGTCATCCGCCATCTTTAATCCAGAGAGAACAGTGCTGCACTCTATGTGGTGGCGGTAAATTCCACGTGCTTTACAAACCCATGTGCTTTTCTGACAACTGTCATCCGCCATCTTTAATCTAGAGAGAACAGTGCTGCACTCTATGTGGTGGCGGCAAATTGAAAAATTCTACATGCTCTTGTTTGGAAACAAACTCACGCGCTTTTTTGACAGCCGTCATCCGCCATCTTTAATCAACAGAGCACAGTGCTGTACTCTTTAGCTAGATACCTTTGAAATGTGGTGGCGGCAATTTGAAAAATTCTATGTGCTCTTGTTGGGAAACAAAGCCACGTGCTTTTTTGGCAGCTGTCATCCGCCATCTTTAATCAATAGAGCACTGTGCTGCTATCATGCGGGCAATTTCGTCAGCTGTCATCCGCCATCTTTGAGAACAGTGCTGCACTCTATGTGGTGGCGGTAAATTCCACGTGCTTTACAAACCCATGTGCTTTTCTGACAGCTGTCATCCGCCATCTTTAATCTAGAGAGAACAGTGCTGCACTCTATGTGGTGGCGGCAAATTCCACGTGCTTTACAAACCTATGCGCTTTTCTGTCATCCACCATCTTTAATCTAGAGAGAACAGTGCTGCACTCTATGTGGTGGCGGCAAATTCCACGTGCTTTACAAACCTATGCGCTTTTCTGTCATCCACCATCTTTAATCTAGAGAGAACAGTGCTGCACTCTATGTGGTGGCGGGAAATTCTACGTGCTCTTATTTGGAAACAAATTCTACTCGCTCTTCAGCTGTCATCCACCATCTTTAATCAAGAGAGCACCGTGCTGCCCTCTTTGTGGTGGCGGATAATTTGAAAAAATTCTTTTCGACAAGCAGCCATCTTTAATCCAGAGAGAACAGTGCTGCCCTCTTTAGCTACTTACCTTTGAGGCGGTTAATTTGAAAAATTCTTTTCGACAAGCTGCCATCTTTAATCCAGAGAGAACAGTGCTGCCCTCTTTAGCTACTTACCTTTGAGGCGGTTAATTTGAAATATTCTATTTAACAAGCTGCCATCTTTAATGAAAAGAGCATCGTGGTGCTATCTTGCGGGTAATATTTTACGTCACAGCTGTCATCCACCATCTTGCATTGCTAACCTTAGTGCTGCCCTCTTTAGCTACTTACCTTTGAAACAAAAAATCTATTTGACAAGCTGTCACCCGCCATCTTGCATCGCAAACCTCAGTGCTGCACTCTATGTGGTGGCGGATAACTTGAAAAAATCTTTTTGACAAGCAGCCATCTTTAATCAAGAGAGCACCGTGCTGACATTTTTAGCTACCGCCATCTTACATCGCTTACCTCGCTGCTGCACTCTATGTGGTGGCGGTAAATTCGAACAAGTTTAATCACGCATCGGGAAAGCTAGAGTAAGCACGTGCTGCAGTGATGACGTCATCATGCATGCTTAGACTTGTCCGTTTTCTTAAGAGTAAGTTGGTGTAAAGGAATGTCGTGGCGGTAAATTCGAACAAGTTTAAACATGCATCGGGAAAGCTAGAGTAAGCACGTGCTGTTGTCATGACGTCATTGTGCATGTTTAGACCTGATCGTTTTTCTTAAGAGTAAGTCGGTGCAAAGCAATGCAATAAGTACAACATTTTTTGAATGCGATCATATATTTATTTACAAATGTACTACAACAGTGTTCGTTTTTGCTGCTGACAAGGTTGGTGTGCTTCTTAACAACGTACGCTTCTGAAATGCCTCCTGCAACATTCAAATTAAACAAAGCATTTAGAAATATATTATACTAAGTATGTTATGCTTTACAGAGAAGATCATATACTTCTTACCTTGCTGTTATTCCTTTTCGGAATCATCACCATCATCATCATGAGGTACTAGAGAAAGTTCATTCATACACTGTGTACAGTGTTCAATCCTCGGATTTGGTCCATCCCAATCATCATCACCATTTTCTCCTCGATGCTTGTAATGTCGTTCACAAGTTCTGCATAAAGCTACTTCGATTGACATCTTACTGTATAGAGGAAGGATGTCCCAAAAATTATGCACGTAAGAGGCAGCGTACGTATATAAAAATCCTGGTGGTAAGTATTGAATAAGATGTTTCGGCATCGACGATCTACGTTTATAGAACATCTTAATAGCCTCACTCACTCGTGAAACATAAATAAGATGTTGCGTATGAGCATGCAAACAGCATGCACATTTACAGTTTTGTTCCATAGCGTACGATGTCGAAGCACACACTAATGAAAATGATAAAGATCTATTCTTATTTATAGTCTCGTAACAATATTCGTTAGCGGATGGTAAGTAACATCACTCATATGAATAATAAGACAATAGGCTGCTGTGTTAGCAGGAATGTTTTCAGATGTTTCAAATTCTAAACGAATATCAACTGGAGATTCTTTTATAGATTCTTCATGATAAGAGCAGTCTATAACTACAATCGGTGCTTTATTTTTAAATTCTTGAGGTGTAAATAGCGGACGATCTTCTTTCTGATAATACGATGATTGAAATTTACAAAACATGTCATAGAGCATCCCAGACTTATTTTTCTCAAAGTTAATGTCGATGTTTTCGTAGGGATACGTAATTCCGTTGAGATATAGTCTAACGTGTCTTAATTTGCAGTGATCAAACAGTGAGCTATCTTTTTCGTGATTGAATTTACGATTAGTTTGAAATCCAAAAATAATGTACAAGGGCTTCTCAGTAAAACGTGATGTTTTAACAGCCCAGCTATGCTTGTTTGTAGGTGGTAACACAGGATATTCATGCAGCTCCCAACTTCTAAAACGTATAGGTAATGGAGTATCATTTTCTACAATCTTGAGCAATCGAAGTTTTTCGCGATCAGATAAGGTTACATGTGGAATCCGCCACAGTATACGATGCAGTGTTATTTTCGATTCTACAGGTGTTTCTACTGCTTTAAGAGAATTGTAATCACTTCGATCACGGATTAGAATAAGCTCTTGTTTTGCGTTGATTATAATACGTGTAAAGTCTTCTGCGAATCCAAAAATATGTTTCAGTGATAACATACCCGTAAAAGTTCCATCCTCATTAATCATCCAGTTGTTAGTAGCTTTTGGACACCATCCAGCCATCCGCAAAAGATTACTTTCTTCATCACAGAAAGAAGGGTAGAGTTTCATTGCACTTGTAATACCAACATTCTTCGTTCGATCTATCTCAACATTATTTACTTCATATCGCGCTTCAGAAAAGAGAAAAGCTAGAGCATGGTTGTTTAGTTGTGAAGTGCTTGGTCCACTTCCATCAGACTTTTCTAATCGTCCTTCAATATAGAGGTAGCTTTCGTGTGGTAAGGTGTAAACATCTTGTTGATTAATAATAAAATGAATTTCATCATTGTTATTTAATCCAAACGTAAAAGGTTGATAGGAATGAAGCTCACTTCGTACTACACCTTCACGACTTTCTACTGTATTCGTAATGTCTAGCATTTCTTCCATTCTGTTGTAGTAGTGTATATCCTAAATCTTGGAGTATCTGCTTATGGGTATCTGTTAACTCGATGAGTCTCTGCACACATGTAGTATGTCTTCGGAATGTACACCGTGTTTTATAGATGGTTTTCATACTGGTTTAAGATGTAGTTTGTAAGGTACGTACGCGTGCTGATCTAAATGAATAAGCTGATTATGTTTATTTACAAGTCTAAGAGTAATGTTGCTAATGTGTTTTACAGACACAGGATGATAAAGAACTACTGCTGGTTTCTCACAAATAGTATATCCACGTTCCTCTGTAACAATAAAGTCGTGCAGGACGTGCGAAGGTTGTAGATTACTATTCAAGTCTGTAATAATATTACAAGTAATGTTCACATTATAATCATCGAAGAGTTTTATAGGTTGATCAGACTCGTAACGTACGTTCGGTAGGAGCTCCCTCGATGAAAATCCAAGCAGTGATCCAATCGAATCAGGTTGTGATTTGAAGTCAATCTTAAATGATGATTCAATAACACATTTATGTGTAATGTTGCTTATAGTGATTGAGAACTTGTAATTATGATTACTAAAACTATCTTCCCCAAACTGATCAATTAACGTACTTTCAATATAGTCGTGAATATCATCTACTGTATAACTACCTGAGGGTAGTGTTAGCACATACTCATCGTAATAGAACTTGTTTAAACCATCACGCACATTATAGATT
This sequence comes from Anabrus simplex, assembly GCF_040414725.1. Lineage (NCBI taxonomy): Eukaryota > Metazoa > Arthropoda > Insecta > Orthoptera > Tettigoniidae > Anabrus > Anabrus simplex. Next base: position 493,069,833 of record NC_090266.1, read on the forward strand.
TTATTGTAGCTTTCAAACGATACTAGTCCAAGACTATGCGGCTGATAACCAAGTTCGATTGGTGGATTAAAATAGACGGTTGTTTCAGGTCCTTCTCCACGTACAGCAAACGTTCTTTCACTGTTCGTCATCACGTAGACACTAATGCACTTTCTCTACTGTCTGGGTTTGATATAAGAACATAAGACATAATCGTCCGCACATGCGCGTATTAAAGTTTTGCACGCGGTTTTTATTGTAAACAATGTCTGCACTGCTTCCGAAATAACGTATGAGCTCAAAAGGAGGAGGTAAATCTCCATAGCTATCAAAATACCATACTTTAGATTTACGTTTTACATAAGCAACGTAATGAGTTCCAGGTCCACGACTGTCGTCCAAGTTAATTACGGCACTTTCACGTTCACGTGGGCGCACTGGTAGTTGATCGCGCATATACACTCCTCGAAAATAATGAATTCCTAGTTGTTTAGCAAACGTAAAAACTTCATCATGCGTTAGAGCTCGATATGGCAGTGCATTCAGTAGACGTTTTTTGGAGAAATGTAGATACCAAGCCCTTTCTTGTATGGCGCTAGCTTCATGTTCACACCTTTGCCTCGTAACGCAATTGCCTCCATCGTCTTGTTATGACGTTCACTCTCTTTCAACTGTTGTTTCGCTTCTTCTACAGCTTTGACAGTTCTCGCTACGGCACTAGCACCACCTAGCAATGACCCTAAAGCTGCTAAGCCAGCAAACAGCGCAGGAAGAAATCCTCCTCGTTTTGGTACAGGAATGATTCGTGCACGTTTACTAAATATTGCTCTGCACTTTGGAGAAATTCTCGCTCTTGCTGCGCGTAACGCCTTAGTAATAGCTACACGAGGATTGTATTCCCCTCGAATAGCTTTTTGCGCAGCCTTTATAACATCTTTCCATCCAACAGTTTTTACTTTCTTCTTCTTCTTCATGTCGTTTGGATATCGTTGTTTCACCATGCTGGACACGACTTTACTAGTCAAGAGCAAATCATAAACTAACCGTTGCCTCTTGTTTCGCTTAATATATATATATTACTATTACGTACTTTATGATTCAGTTATCATGAAGATTATAAAGCAGCAAGACACGCTACCTGTTACCGACATTGTACCACATCTCTTACCTAGTTCTAGTACAACTACAAGAAAACGTCATGGAACGTTGTTTCCTTTTACTGTTCGATGTATTATATCAGGTCCGTCGGGATGCGGTAAAACAAATCTTTTACTCACACTTATTACTTCTGTAAATGGTGTACGCTTCGAGAATATTTATGTTTTCGCAAAGTCACTCTATCAGCCGCTATATACTATTCTACAAACTGTAATGCACGATCTAGTTAAAGATGGAATAAGATATTTTAAATTTAATTCACATGAGCAAGTACCATCACCAGACGATGTGCTTCCTAATTCTCTTATGATCTTTGATGATGTCGCAACAGAACAGCAAAACGTTATTCGTGCATTCTTTAGTATGGGTCGGCATAAATATGTTGATTGCATCTATTTGTGCCAAACCTATTCTCGTGTGCCTAAGCAGTTGATACGCGACAACGCAAATGTTATTGTGCTTTTTCGGCAAGATGAGCGCAACATGCGACATGTGTATAACGATCATGTTAACACTGATATGACATTCGATGACTTTAAACGTATGTGTGCTAAATGTTGGTCATTACACCGTTACAGCTTTTTAGTTATTGATAAAGAAAGTGATGTACAGCATGGACGATATCGCATGGGTTTCGATCATTTTATATGCATTAACACAGAATTACAGTAACTACTTGATTAAAAACCACCATCATGTTAACATCTAGCAAGGAGATCACAAAACATATCATCCAAGCTCGAAACAATATTCGACGGAAATTTAAAGAGCTTAAACGTATTCAAGCAGACACGGATTTATTTTTAAAAACACAACTAAGTACACCACTCAAAGAAATTTTTAATTCTACTTCATTACCGCAGTCTACTTCAAGTTTTGCTTCTATGCAAACATCATATCATAAAGAGAAGCATGAAGAAGAAAAGCATGAAGAAGATGCGGAAGAGAAGAAGCAGGATGTAGATCAAGAAGAGGAAGATAAGGAGGAAGAAGAAGAAGAACTTAATGATACATCACCATCTAAGCGTGTTGAGTTTTTAACTACAGATGTTATTGCTGAAACACCTACTACATCGACGCAAAATCTACCATCTTTGTCTGAGGTTATGATTACACCAGAGTATCGCAATCAGTTTAGAACTTTTATTCAAGATACCTATGGATCTCTCTTTGCACCTTATATAGAAAAACTTTTTACAGGACAAACTGACACTACCTACGGTATTCGCTACGAAGATGACTGTTTCCGGATAGGAAATTCAAATGTTAAGATTAATAGCAACAAACTCATTGTAAAAGGTGTTACCTATAAACCTACGAAAGGACTCTTAGAACTTCTTTTCTCACGAATACCTGACAAGGATATAATTTTACAAGATGATCTTAAAAAGTATAAAGCAATACTTTTTGCTACTGACGCAACACGACGTAATTACAAGAGAACAGAAGCTGTAAATGCGAATAAGAGTTACAAGTATCGTGAGTTTATTTCTAAGCTGTTTCCGACTGCACGTAGTCTAGACGTTATCTACAAGCCTTTGTTGCCGTATGTGGATGTAAGATACTGGAATGACCCAAACTTACTCGTTGAACGATTACAACTTTTAAGAGCATCGCAAGAGGCTGGTCACACTGGTCACGGATCAGTAATTCTAGAAATAGAAAGAGAACTACGTTATGCCGGTATTATTTTGTAATGGCTCGTCAAGAGAAGATCTCACCTGTAAAGGTAAACATCGCACATGAGTTACATAAACCAGCACGTCGCACCTACTGTCGCAGACGCGTTATTACACGAGGAAAAGATGATCTCTGGCAAGCAGACTTAGTAGAAATGAAACCATATGCTTCTAGTAATAAGGGCTATAAGTATCTACTTACTGTTATCGATGTGTACTCAAAGTTTGCTTTTGCACAACCCGTGCGTTCTAAAACAGCAGCTCAAGTTAAAGAAGCATTTAAACATATTGTTGATGAATCGAAACGCTGCCCAAGGCTTCTTCAAACTGATCAAGGTAAAGAGTTTTACAACAAGGATTTTTCTTCTTACCTCAAGTTACTTGGCATTCAACACTACTCTACGTTCAGCAATCTCAAGGCAAGTGTTGTAGAACGCTTTAATCGTACACTCAAAACAATTATGTGGCGAGAATTTACAGCGCAAGGTTCATATCGTTGGATTGATCTGCTACCTAGACTTTTATCTACCTACAACGATACACCTCATCGCACTATCGGAACAAAGCCACGTCTTGTTACAAAGAATACACCTCGTCTAGATGCTATTCATCTTGTAATTAAAACAGCTGATCCACGTCGCTATCGCTTTAAAGAAGGTGATTTCGTTCGCATCAGCAAACACAAGTCTATCTTTGCAAAAGGATACACACCTAACTGGAGCACTGAAATTTTTCAAATCAGAAGTGTTAAGCTTACTAATCCAGTTACGTATTTACTTCGCGATCTCAGAGGACAGCCTATTGAAGGAGGATTCTACATCGAAGAACTGCAGAAAACAAAATATCCTGATCACTATTTAGTTGAACGTGTTATTCGACGTCGTGGCAATAAACTGTATGTTAAATGGCTTGGTTTTAATAACAGCTTTAATTCATGGATTAATAAAGAGGATGTACTTTAAATCTTATGTGTGTTTTCTTTTAATCCTCTACGTTTCCTTTCTTCTAATTCACTAGGGCATGCTGTAGGATTAAACAACACCTGTAATATGTTTTGACAATTCATATTTATTTTAGACTATATACATACATTTTTATCCTTTGTTTATGTTACGGTCTTTGACACTCAGTTTTCGTTTTATTACACCAACAAGTGCTGCTATATTCTTCTGAGCAGCTAAAGCACTAGGTAATAACACATACACACACAGCATAACTTTACGAAGCAGATTTTAACAGCTACACTCTATGCAGGCAGCATGTAACTACACATCAGGCGAACGTGTTCTAGGGCCGCAGGGGAGATGAAGCACGAAGAAAAGAAGATCAATCACTCTATTGATGAGTCCACGCCCAACATGCTTCCTCATCTTTCTCCCAGCACGTTTCTTCACCTTTTCCTTGTTTACTCTCTCCACAGCCATGATAAGTGTTTATAAGCGAAGACAACTCGTTAGTTTTAGGTCCGTGATACAGTTTAATTAGTTGACATGTACGGCACTGTCTCACAGAAGGTCTTCTAGCTAAACTCACGTGTTCATGATGTAAACTACACGTTTGAAGCTCTGACAAAACAGGATCTTGAGTCCACTCACGAGGCACCTTATCCCAAATCTTCTTTACAGCATTCGCAGCTACATTGACCAAAAATGCCTTTGGTAATGCATTTAACTCTTCTTCAGTAAAAGTGTTTAGTTTCTTTTTGCATGCATAAAACTTTACGATCGCCTTTTCAACTGCGTTACACTTAGTATCTGTTAGAAATGACATGATGTCTTTACTCTACAAATGTTTCTTTTACACTAAGGTTATTTCGACACTGCAGTTTACATATGTTGTTCACTTCCCGGCATGCACTGCGACACAACCAATCAAAGAGCATGCATACATGTTGTAAAGACTGTTTAGTTGTTTCTCTACTATGCTCTTTCGGAAGAGTTTTAAATGATGGGCACCCCAATTCATGCATGTCGATAACTTCACATGATGATGGTAGAAAATCACGCAACCATTCTTTCTTTTCACAACCCTTTAAAAGAACAAGATCTGCTCTTGACAAATGTGCATTCATCATTAAAGGTAGAAAACGATAAGGTATTCCTTTTTCTTCCCACTTCAAACCTAAATTGTTTTCAATCCACTGAGTCTGCTTTTTATCTTCATCTGTTTGCAAACAGTAAGGGAACGGTGGACTAAATACTAAACTAACAAGTTTTGGTGCCCACAACACACAGCAATCTAACACAGCCACCTCTTTAAACACAAATTTGTTTCCGTTTACTTTAAAGCCTTGCACATCAACTATTAATGTTTTCGTCATGTTTGCACTCCACACTCTATCACTGTTTCCCGAAGACTAAAGCTTTTAGTCAACGAACGGGTTTAAACATGCACAATGACGTCATCACTGCAGCACGTGCTTACTCTAGCTTTCCCGATGCGTGATTAAACTTGTTCGAATTTACCGCCACCACATAGAGTGCAGCAGCGAGGTAAGCGATGTAAGATGGCGGTAGCTAAAGATGTCAGCACGGTGCTCTCTTGATTAAAGATGGCTGCTTGTCAAAAAGATTTTTTCAAGTTATCCGCCACCACATAGAGTGCAGCACTGAGGTTTGCGATGCAAGATGGCGGGTGACAGCTTGTCAAATAGATTTTTTGTTTCAAAGGTAAGTAGCTAAAGAGGGCAGCACTAAGGTTAGCAATGCAAGATGGTGGATGACAGCTGTGACGTAAAATATTACCCGCAAGATAGCACCACGATGCTCTTTTCATTAAAGATGGCAGCTTGTTAAATAGAATATTTCAAATTAACCGCCTCAAAGGTAAGTAGCTAAAGAGGGCAGCACTGTTCTCTCTGGATTAAAGATGGCAGCTTGTCGAAAAGAATTTTTCAAATTAACCGCCTCAAAGGTAAGTAGCTAAAGAGGGCAGCACTGTTCTCTCTGGATTAAAGATGGCTGCTTGTCGAAAAGAATTTTTTCAAATTATCCGCCACCACAAAGAGGGCAGCACGGTGCTCTCTTGATTAAAGATGGTGGATGACAGCTGAAGAGCGAGTAGAATTTGTTTCCAAATAAGAGCACGTAGAATTTCCCGCCACCACATAGAGTGCAGCACTGTTCTCTCTAGATTAAAGATGGTGGATGACAGAAAAGCGCATAGGTTTGTAAAGCACGTGGAATTTGCCGCCACCACATAGAGTGCAGCACTGTTCTCTCTAGATTAAAGATGGTGGATGACAGAAAAGCGCATAGGTTTGTAAAGCACGTGGAATTTGCCGCCACCACATAGAGTGCAGCACTGTTCTCTCTAGATTAAAGATGGCGGATGACAGCTGTCAGAAAAGCACATGGGTTTGTAAAGCACGTGGAATTTACCGCCACCACATAGAGTGCAGCACTGTTCTCAAAGATGGCGGATGACAGCTGACGAAATTGCCCGCATGATAGCAGCACAGTGCTCTATTGATTAAAGATGGCGGATGACAGCTGTCAAAAAAGCACGTGGCTTTGTTTCCCAACAAGAGCACATAGAATTTTTCAAATTGCCGCCACCACATTTCAAAGGTATCTAGCTAAAGAGTACAGCACTGTGCTCTGTTGATTAAAGATGGCGGATGACGGCTGTCAAAAAAGCGCGTGAGTTTGTTTCCAAACAAGAGCATGTAGAATTTTTCAATTTGCCGCCACCACATAGAGTGCAGCACTGTTCTCTCTAGATTAAAGATGGCGGATGACAGTTGTCAGAAAAGCACATGGGTTTGTAAAGCACGTGGAATTTACCGCCACCACATAGAGTGCAGCACTGTTCTCTCTGGATTAAAGATGGCGGATGACAGCTGACGAAATTGCCCGCATGATAGCAGCACAGTGCTCTATTGATTAAAGATGGCGGATGACAGCTGTCAAAAAAGCACGTGGCTTTGTTTCCCAACAAGAGCGCATAGAATTTTTCAAATTGCCGCCACCACATTTCAAAGGTAAGTAGCTAAAGAGGGCAGCACTGTGCTCTATGGATTAAAGATGGCGGATGACAGCTGTCAAAAAAGCACGTGGCTGTCAAAAAGCACGTGGATTTGTTTATCTCGAGCTAGTGAGGTTAAGTTGGTAGCACTAAGGTTTAGGCCCGCCAAGATGGCAGCACTGCCGATGACAGGTGACGAAAGAGGGCAGCACAGCGCTCTGTAGTTTAAAGATGGCGGATGACAGCTGTCAAAAAGCACGTGGCTGTCAAAAAACACGTGGCTTTGTTTACCTCATGCTAGTTAGGTTAAGTTGGCACTACTGAGGTTTAGGCCCGTCAAGATGGTAGTACTGAGGTTTGCGATGCGTTGTTGTCGATGACAGCTGTCAAAAAGCACGTGGCTTTGTTTACAAATCTGTCAAAAAGCACGTGGTTGTCAAAAAGCACGTGGCTTTGTTTACCTCGCGCTAGTGAGGTTAAGTTGGCACTACTGAGGTTTAGGCCCGTCAAGATGGCAGTACTGAGGTTAGCGATGCGTTGTTGTCTGTCAAAAAGCACGTGGCTGTCAAAAAGCACGTGGGTTTGTTTACCTCATGCTACTTAGGTTAAGTTGGCACTAGTGAGGTTTAGGCCCGTCAAGATGGCAGCAGTGAGGTTAGCGATGCGTTGTTGTCGATGACAGCTGTCAAAAAGCACGTGGCTTTGTTTACAAATTCAAATCTCGCGCCAAAATTCAAATTTCCCGCCAAAATTCAAATTTCCCGCGGGCGGCGGCGGCGGAGGAGGCGGCGGAGGAGGAGGAGGAGGCGGAGGATGCGGCGGAGGCGCCAGAATCCCTGCATTATACTACTACCACGCACTTGTCGACTCACTTCCACGGCGTCTCACTGCAGTTCGCAGGGCCAGATGAGGCCCCACACGCTATTAGGTGACTATCTCATGACATTTGCTAAGTCAGTATATATACATACATACGAAGTCCACATTATAAAGGTTCATTGGGCTTTCACTCTCTTTTAGACGAATGCCCAGCTCTTCCAACCAAGAGAGTGCCTCAGCGGTCACACGATGTATGTCCTCGATTAACCAGCAGAAGCTCGCAGGCGGCAGCCCTTCAGAATGTGCATGATGGTATGCACTTCAGCATCACAGTCACAAGCTGAAGAGTATTTCCAGTCCCACTGAAATGAAATGGCGTATGGCTTTTAGTACGGGATATCCCAGAACGGGATCGGCTCGCCAGGTGCAGGTCTTTTGATTTGACTCCTGTAGGCGACCTGCGCGTCGTGATGAGGATGAAATGATGATGAAGACAACACATAGACCCAGCCTCCGTGCCAGGGAAATTAACCAATGGTGGTTAAAATTCCCGAACCTGCCGGGAATCGAACCCAGGACCCCAGTGGCCAAAGGGCAGCACGCTAACCATTTAGCCTTGGAGCCGGACTTCAGTCCCACTGATACAGAGCAGAAGCACTTATTCCGACTCCGAAGCGTATGCTGTTAAGTGTGGTCCAGGTGGAGTGAGGAAGGTTGAACCCATACTACTTTGTAGTTGAATCCATGATGTTGAGAATGCCGTGAGGGTGTTATAGAAACCATTCATGTTTCCATATTTCTTCAGGTATAAAACGTGAATTAACAAATTATTTTGCGTTTCCACGCAGGTTTCCGTGATTGCAGTGTCGTTACGGCATTTTCATCTGTATCCTAATGCATTGGGAGGTAACTGTTCTTCAGTATCCTTGTCCACAGTCTAACAAGGGCTTCTGATGTGAGGAAGCTGAACATTACTCAGTAATGGTAAGCATTGAATAGGAGTGGAGCGCAATTTACCAGATATAATTCTCATTGTGTGGTGCAGTTGGACATCAACCAGACTATTGTGGTAGCTATTGAGCCGTACATAAGAGTAATATTCAGCTGGTGAATATACTAGAGCAGTTGTTCGTAGTGTACACGCAACTGAGCCTCATGAAGTGTCAGCTAGTCTACCCAGTAAGTTTCTACAGATTTTAAGCTTAGCAGCCAGTTTCTCAGGATGGCGTCGATAGGTTAAGGACCTGTCTAATGTTACACCCAGATATTTTGGGTTGGTATTACACTGTAGTTTGTGGTTTCCGAACCTGATCGTAGGTCGATAGTTTGCCATCATCATACTTAGGTGGAACTTGGCTACGACTGTCTTTAATGGACTAGGTTTCAGGCGCCATTTTTGAAATAATCATCCATCTTTTCGAAGTCTTGGGATAGGAAGTCTTCCGCCCCATTGAAGTCTGTTCTTTGGATGGTAAGGTTGATATCGTCCGCATAGATGAACTTGCGATATACGGTTGCTGGGAGATCACGGATGTGTAAGTTGAAGAGAATGTGAGACAAAACTGATCCCAATGTAAGCGATTACTAAGCTTATGGAATTTGGTACGATCATGTTCTCTATGAATTTGAAAAAAATCTCTTACCGAACATATTTTTATCAAGGTGATAATTGTGAGGCCCTGATGAGTTTCAGGAGAAAGCATTCTTTCCATGCGGTGTCATAAGCAGCTGTGAGTTAAATGAACACAGATATATGTTTCATTGTCCTCTCAAATCCTGTTTCAGAGAAGTAAGTCAAAGCGAGAATCTAATCACCGCAGTCTCGACCATGACGGAAACCAGCTTGCTCAAGTGGAATAAGGTGCTCAATTGCACGCGCTATTCTAATGAGGATCAGTCTTTCCGGAAGCTTATATGTAACATTTAGTAGAGCTATGGGTCTATAGTTTTGAGGTGATTTGGAATCCCTGCTTGGTTTAAAGATAGCAATCATTTTAGCTGTCTTGAAAAGAGGACGCAAGCGGCCCGATCGCAGAACATACGTAACTGAAGAAAGAAGCAAGCCAACGTTTGGTTGCTGGACCACAGTTCTTTATACGTTCTGGGTATATGCCATCAAGTCCTGCCGCTTTACCGTTTCTGAGTGCATCCAAAGATTTTTGTACCTCTTCTGAAGAAAATGGACTTGTATACTGGTGATTTGGCTGGGTGATTTCTTTTCTCTGTCTTAGTTCCGATTTAGCCTGTTTAGTGAATTTCTTATCCTCTAAAATCCGCGATGTTGAGATGAGGTGATTAGCTACGGTTTCCACATTAATTGAGGAGTGATTTGATGATGGTTTGGAAGTTGGATCGACCTTGCGGATGATTTTCTTTGCTAGTGGCTTTACGTCGCACCAACACAGATAGGTCTTGTGGCGACGATGGGATAGGAAAGGCCTAGGAGTTGGAAGGAAGCGGCCGTGGCCTTAATTAATGTACAGCCCTGGCATTTTCCTGGTGTGAAAATGGTAAAACACGGAAAATCATCTTCAAGGCTGCCGACAGTGGGGTTCAAACCGACTATCTCCCGGATGCAAGCTCACACCTGCGCGCCCCTAACCACACGGCCAACTCGCCCTGTGCTTGCGGATGAAAGACCATGCTTTTCTGCTGGAGTGTGTGATGTTAAGATCCGTCGCAGTTGTTACCCACTCTTCTCTTCTAGCATTAGCTAGGGATTTCAGTAGTTCGACTGCTTCTCTTGACAACAATCTTCCTCATATTCAGCAAACAAGCACTGGTTTCCTCATTCTATCCTGGAATGTAATCCTTCCGATAGCCTAGAAGAATGATTCTTCCTTTCGGCAGATTTTATTACTCCAACAAACCTACCATCATTTTCTGAAGTTGGAGGTATCCATCTCATATTGGCATCTGTGTGCAATACACACGCGTTCCAATCAGCTTTTTGAATGTTCCAGCGAGGTTTAGGTGTAGATCTAATGAAAGCCATCTGCAGGCCAACTTTATAAATTGTGGGTCTATGTTGACTTCGAGGCAACATTTTCAGTAACTGTCTGTATACTGTGGAAGTTGTCATGAGTTTTGAAGAAACGAAACAGAGATCGGGTGAATAGTCTTTATTCCAACGGTCAGAGTGGAATCTCCTTATGTCCTTAGCATCGTAAACTAGCTTAAGCTCTCCCTTGTCCATCCGTTCAAGCAGATTGTCACCATTCTCATCACACTAAACATATCCCCATAAACTATGATGGATGTTGAAGTCTCCAATGATAGTTATTTTCTGTAGGTACCACCACGATGGGATCTGGTCAATTGCCTGCAGGTGGCTTATATACATTGGTTATCACAACGTTCCGCAGTTGTATAAATGACGAGGAGAAAGTTTATTCACAACATTTTCAAGTACGTCATAGTTCGCTATGTTTTTCCTGGTCAAAGTGGCAATACTATACTTAGGATCATTTACTGCTTTTGCCAAATGGTATCCTGGAATTTTACCACTACAGATGAGTTGAAGGTCATCTTCTGTATGAGTTTCCTGGAGCACAACTACATCCACGGAGTGTCCTGAAGGATTTTGGATGATGCCTTCGATGTTTAATTGGCAGAATGTTAACTGAGAGCCTAACGTTCGCGTATGGAAATGCGAGTCCTCATGAGGACTGTTTCTACTAATATTTAAGTTGATTTCTTGATTGGCATAGCCGTGAGGCCCAGTAGGGCAGTACGGTGGCATTTTATTGTTGTTAATGCTCCAATAACACCACCCAGAGGACACGTGTAGTGTACTTTAGGGTGAAAGCTACGGGCGTTCAACAACTACGGGATCCTCAGGAGTATTGTGAAAGGTTTATACGGTTGTAGGTTGTAGAGTTTAGAACACATTTGCGCAGTACAGAAACGTATAATGTTCTAGATACTTGAAGGTTTACGTTTGACGGCACTCCTCGTCAGTCAAAGCTCTGACGCTTCCCTGAGATTCGGATGTATTGTATACTGTATGAGCAAGAATGAGCGAGTCAGTCGTGCGGTAAGGTAAGCGTAGCTTTGAGCTTGCTCTCGGGAGATTGTAGGTTCGGATCCCACCATAGGCAGCCCAGAAGATAGTTTTACTTGTTTTCCCGTTTTCACACCAGACAAATACCGGGGCTGCACCTTCAGTAAGTCTACGGCCACTATCATCCTTGCGTCACCGAACACGTTCGACGTTAAACCACCAGCAAGAAAAGATTAAAAATGGATTTCTTATGCTTCGATAGCCGGGTTGAGTGTCAAAAATGGTAAGCCACTGTCCTTCTGACCTCAACTTGGCAAGTTCGATCCTGGCTCAGTCCGGTGGTATTTGAACATGCTCAAGTATATCGGCCTCGTGTCGGTAGATTTACTGGCATGTAAAAGAACTGCTGTTGGACGAACTTCTGGCATCTCGGCGTCTTCGTAAATTGTCGAAAAGCAGTTAGTAGGACGTAATACTATTATTATTATTATTATTATTATTATTATTATTATTATTATTATTATTATTATTATTATTCGATAACAATTGAGAAAACGCTTTAACGCACTGAAGGTGCAGCAAGAATTTGAAGTTGGTTTGCGAAATTAAAAGTTAATGATTAAGGCTAAGAAGATGTGGATCTCTCTGTAATTCGTTTATAACTGGACGATGATTTGCTTAAGTGATCGTAACCATAAGTCCTTGATCTCTGGCCAAAATAAATTAAGGATTTGTAAACTCTTGATACCTTGGGATTTCCGATTAGACAATGCATTGATGTCACTAACAATAGCGTACTTAATCAAGTACTCATTACTGGAGTTTAAATCTAACACCTTCACTATGTAAATAGTTCTACCCTCTGTTCATCCCGAATGTGTAAAGTACGCTCTTGTGTGAACACAGGGCGTATTCAGAGGCGATACAATTATCAACAGTGTTTCTTTTTCAGTTTAGCATCAGATCTTATAATAGCATGAACATTCCAGTTTCTTACTTCCATGGTTTCCCATTTTCACACCAGGAAAATGCTGGGGCTGTATCTTAATTAAGGCCACGGCCGCTTCCTTCCCACTTTTAGTCCTTTCTTATTTCAACGTCGCCATAAAACCTATCTGTGTCGGTGAGACGTAAAGCCATTAGCAAAAATCAGTTTCTTACGAATAACTTATTAGCTCTCTTACATGGTACGTATCATTCTGGTATTACATGTATGTCATAATCCTTTGTGAGGATGATCACCTGGACATATCTAGTATACTTAGCAACGTAGCAAACAATAATATTTTCATAATTCATTCTTCATTTAAGCTGCTAGAACACTGCAGCCACCACACACTTCACATGAAATCCGTATGGATACCTCCTTTCATTTAATGACAGTGATGGAGCACGTACAAGCAGCCCAAACAAGAAATAAGAAAGGATGCGATTGCAAACGACGAGAAGTGTATTAATAAGCACGGCTGGTTCGGTGGCTGAAATGGTAGAGCGCTGGAGTTTTGAGCGTAAGTTGGTGTTCATACCGCTGTTATTTGAAGGTACTTAAACACGTCCGTTTCGAGTCGGTACATTAACAGGCACATAAGGGAACTATGAGACTAAATTACGACATCCCGACATCAGTGGAAACCAAGAATGTAATTCGTTGGACGTGAAATCAATAGCAATATTATCATCACTTGCGATCATTTCATGAAGCAAAAATCGAAACTCATTAGAAACAATTTCCAGAATTTTTCACTTTGGAATTTGAGTCCGCTTGTGACTTGATATTAAGATAATGCGCAACGTGGCAAATGCAGTACATAACAGGAACATTGCTGATATATCTGACTGATAATGATATAAAATGTATTACGATGGAAATTTCAGCAGTAAGCACTGCTTATTGTACAGATTTAGCCACCCGTAGTTGTAATAACATGTTTATCGGCATAGATAGGTATTGGAATAGTAATGAGTAAGACAGAGAACTCAAATATAAATTATATTATTCTACTAATATTAGCTGCCCTTAAATATATTCAAACAGGTTTGTGGTCTTGGATTAGAAATCGTTCAGCGGAACTATAAACGAAAATGAGCATGGTCGCTCCCGTGGTGTAGGGGGCAACGCGTCCACCTGTCACCCGGCGGCCCCGGTTTCGTTTCCCGGCCGTGTCAGGTGTTTTTAATTGTAATGATTAATATCCCTGGACTGGGGACTGGGTGTTTGCGACATCCTTAATCTTCCTTTCCTCACACACAACATTCCACACTGCCGCCATTCTAATTACACGCAGGTTCTAACAATATAGTGCCAGTAGGGGGAAAAGATCCAAATGGATCGACGACCCGAACAAATAGCATTTGAATAAATAACTCGAATTTTTAGTGACCCAGCTAACACTGTCAGGTGCATCAAGGGCATTACATTCAACTGGAAATGTAGCATTCATCAAGGCATAATCATGACACTGAATACAGGGACACTGAACTTATTATGGAAAAGTACATGACGGCTGATGATGGCATTACGACTCGGGAGGTCAATATCAATACTGTAGAGTAAAAAAGGTTCATGAAAATATTTGGTGAATTCCTTCCATTGAAGAAAAACCTGTACATTCGAAGGCAGAACATGAGAAATTGCCTCAGGTGTTATCTGTATATGTTTAACAGGAATTACGAATAGACGGAGTGAGAATGCATCTATAACCAGATAATATTTTGTTCCAAAGTTGGAAAGGGTCAGTTATCTCGCCATTCTTCAACAATACTCCTGTCAACTTTTCCTGATAATGATATTGAACTCTCTCACTCTCTCTCTCTCTCCCTCTTGCTCTCTCTCTGTCTCTCTCCAGACTGTGTGATTCAGCAGCCCCTTCCAATATCGTTTGTTGCAACCCAACTATTGTGCACATGCTTATAGGGGTGCTATTCCCCTGCAGGCGTAATGTGTGGTACTAATGATCAGTGAGCACATTTTTCACACGATTCTGAACCCTAGCGAAATGTTATATCATCCGTTCGCAAAACATGACAGCTTGATATCATGTAGCATCGTCCTTTTACCATGTAACTATGTTAATGTGTCGTGCCTCGTGACCGGGTGAGACGAAGAGGGGAATCATTGCATAAAACTAGGTAAAAATGCAGTAATTAATGTATTAAACACCGAACAGGATGGCGTATGTACTCTGCTCTCGTCGTACTACCAGCAAGTTTCCAGCAGTGTAGCTTAGCGGATGTGGTTAGCCATTCGCGTAAAAATCGACCGAATTTGCCAGCAGTGGTTCGAATCCTGTATCTTTCAGATACTTTTGCATCGATATGATATTTGAATACGTAAACACAGGCCCACATTTGCCACACTCAAACAGTAGAATAACGCTGTTATTCACCTTGTGCCCTGCGCATACTCCGCAGGTTAGGGACTGAATGTGCTGTAATCTCTGCTGTCATTCGGCATGATTTCCACAGAGGAATACGTTGTCATGCTCCTCATTTATGGGGAAGCAAGACAAGATGCGTGCAAGGCACTACGTCTGTACCAGGAACGGTACCACGACAGGCGACATGCCTAAGTCCGACAGGCATGATTTCCAACCAGCCACCAGCCCGCTATAGTCCCTTTACATCGGGTGAAAGAGAAGAGGCCGTTCTGGAGGCAGCTTGTAATAATCCACACATCAGTACAAGTGCGAATGCACGACAGGTGAACAGCAGCCAGCAGTCCGTCTGGCGATTACTGGCGATAACTGCATGAACATACATTTCACCTATACCATCTTGAGCTACACCAAGAACTCCATGGTTGGGATTTCGAAGCTCGAATGGAGTTCTATCTGTGGCTATTAGGCAGGCTGGACAATGATGCAGCATTCGTATCGCATGTCTTGTTCTCGGACGAATCGCGCTTCCACAACAATGGGAAAGTCAGTCGCCAGAACACGCACTATTCTAGTCCGGACAACCCTCACTGGACGCGACAGGCGGCCCATCAAGTACGATGGCGAGTGAATGTTTGGTGTGGAATCTTGGTGGATCGCCTGATCAGACCTTACTTCTTTGAGGGCCATTGGACAGCCCCAAGCTATCTGCACTTTCTGCGTCACCTCCCAATGCTGTTGAAGTCCGACTCGTTGGCTGAATGGTCAGCATACTGGCCTTCGGTTCAGAGGGTCCCGGGTTCGATTCCCGGCCGGGTCGGGGATTTTAACCTTCATTGGTTAATTCCAGTGGCCCAGGGGCTGGGTGTTTGTGCTGTCCCCAACATCTCTGCAACTCACACACCACACATAACACTATCCTCCACCACAATTACACGCAGTTACCTACACATGGCAGATGCCGCCCACCCTCGTCGGAGAGTCTGCGTTACAAGGTCTGCACTCGGCTAGAAATAGCCATACGAAATTATATATTATACTGCTGTTGAAGGATGTGATTTTGCACGATCGTTTGACGATGTGGTTGCAACAGGATGGAGCTCCACCACATTCGACTTCGCCCGTTCGTAACCATCTGAATGAGGAACTGCCAGGGAAATGGATAGAACGAGGTGGCCCTGTTGCTTGGCCCGCCCGATCATCGAATTTAACGCCGTTAGACTTCTTCTTGTGGGGACATTTGAGAACGTCGTTTACACTCCAGCGTCGGAAAACCTCGACCAGCTCCGGCAAATCATCACTGACGCCTGCAGAACAATTTCACCTGGAATGCTTCAGCGCCGAAGACGATCTATTGGACACCGGGCTCGAATGTGCATAAACCAAAACGGTTATCACAACGAGCATTTGCTGCGATAAAACATTGTCAGGGCAGTTGTGTTCCTATTATTTCCGGTCTGCATGTATCCGGCCTGCTACCTAATCGGCCCTTCATAGGGCCACAAACACATTCATTCACACACAATTTGCATAAAAGTGGGTAATGAACTAACATTGCGTGCGGTACGTATTGTAACAACATGTTACACAGTCATGGAATTGCCCCAATGTCGGGGGTCCAAAATATGTGACAGCACGACCCTTAAATGCCCTAAATTTGGACATAAAAATGTAAGAAATGTGGTGATTGAAATTGAGCGTCGAAGTATAACATAATGCGTAACCTATATTACACATACGATGGCATCCTAGCAAATTTATCATCATGAATAAATATGTGCATCTTAAATATAATCGAATCTGAATTATTATTAAATAGGAAGTCATCAATCAGCTTTCATTACACAGGTTGGTTTGGCGCATAACCATGTGAATATCATTTCATAGTTTAGCTCCGGGAAAACATAAGGTTATATCTCGTAAGGGGATGTTCTCATGACAGATAATCACCACTAAATCAGAATAATACCTGAGACGGACATGCGTCTCGTGCAATGGTAGAGATTTAATCTAAATTAAGGGATATGAAAGGATTTCCTATCTACAAATGATAAAATTAAATATGGGATGGATGGTTTATTTACATTCTTCTGCTTTGTTGTGGAGGCGTAACATTACATTGTTAAAGAGAAAGATGATGCTGATGCTGATGCTGATGATGCTTGTTGTTTTAAGGGGCCTAACATCGAAGGTCATCGGCCCAAAGAGAAAGAGGTTGACTATCATGGCGGTATTAATTTTTAACAATGGCATAGTTTAAATATGATAACAACATAACCGCGAAATACAATTTAATTTAAAATTATTCCTAACGTTAGTCCATGTGAAAGTTTAAATAAATCTTTACATTAATAAATCAATGAGTTATGACAATCTTAAATTGAATATTTAAAAACATTTTGAAAGACATTAAGTGCCATCAGAAATCGTGCCTTAAATGTCTATATAAATATATGACTTGAAACTTAATATATACGAGTTGTATGATTTAGTAAATTTTTGTTCCTTCGCCCACGTTTCTAAGAATAATCCACACGTCAATATTAGTACACGCCCTCAGGTTATTCAATTAAAAACAAATATAAATTAACATTACATTAATGGCAGCAACATACAGACATTCATTACAATTTGAAAGAGATTTTTCCCATATATCAAATCACATAATTCGATGAAATGTAGATATCGTGAAATTGGAAGAATTCATTTTGAAGATATGATATTCGTGTAGTGGTTAGCGTGATTAGCTGCCACCCCCGGAGGTCGGGGTTCGATTCTCGGCTCTGCCACGAAATTTGAAAAGTGGTACGAGGGCTGGAACGGGGTCCACTCAGCCTCGGGAGGCCAACTGAGTAGAGGTGGGTTCGATTCCCGCCTCAGCCATCCTGGAAGTGGTTTCCCACTTCTCCTCCAGGCAAATGCCGGGATGGTACATAACTTAACGCCAAGGCCGCTTCCTTCCATCCTCCTTGCCTGTCCCATCCAATCTTCCCATCCCCCACAAGTCCCCTGTTCAGCATAGCAGATGTGGCCGCCTGGGCGAGGTACTGGTCATTCTCCCCAGTTGTATCCCCTGACTCCAAGTCTGAAACTCCAGGACGCTGCCCTTGAGGCGGTAGAGGTGGGATCCCTCGCAGAGTCCGAAGGAAAAACCGTCCCTGGAGGGTAAACAGATGAAGAAGAAGAAGAAGAAGATATGATATTCAAATAACATCATCCCAAATTAAGAAACGAATTATGCACCAACATGCGAGTAGAAATAACAATAACGTGGCATCGGCTCGTCCCCAAAATATATCTCAGTTGCATAGCCACACTGGATCGATGATTCTGGATCACTCCCTCACGAATAGTCGTAAGAAAAGTCATGCACATGTACAACACTACAATGATGTTACTGGTCACAGGATCTGATCAGGTTCCCGTAGAAATGTACCTAGAAAAAATAACGAGAGCAGAAGTTGACATACGGCTTCTAATACCTATTTCATTCATATCGAAAATCATTATGTTCCGTCGCCTTCATATTAATTCATTATTCTAAACGTCCTACTCATTTTCATATGCGAAAATTTTATATTCAATAAATTCCTTATTATCTCAATAAATACGTAAACTCATAATAAACACATAGCTTCACAATGACACGTAGCTAGCACTGTCTTCGCCGCTACTGTAATAAAATTACCGTAATATTCGACTATAATTCAGCTGCATTACACTGAAATAAAATTCCTGCTCTACACCGCAATACAGGTACAAAATTAAGTAATTCTACTACGAATAACCATCGTCTCGATGATGCTAATTAATCTGACCAATGTAACATCGTTAAAATCCACATATGTTATTGAATGACTTCCAGAAATACAATACTATACATTGAGGTACAATTAAATTAATGAAATCGCTTGGATTTAGGTTATTAAATGGATATTTACATCCCTAGAGAATCTATTTACACTCGATGGCATGATATCACTTTCATATTTCTAAATATTCTTCACGTTCTGCTCATTATCACAAATATATATAGATAGATAGATAGATAGATAGATAGATAGATAGATAGAAAGTCACCTGAAAGAGAATACCAGTGAGTTAAATAATGAGGTGAGGAATTATCTTTTTGATGAACCGGCCACCACCGGGGTCTGGTGATGTGTTATAATCCATCCTGGCCTTGTCCTGGTGCCTCACATGTTTACTCCATCTTGATGTTGTACATACAAATTAAGAAAACTTTCATATTCATCGCGCACTGAAAAATAATATTGCACATTATTAAATGAGCCAAGCAGATGCAAATTAAGTATTAGTTAATATAAAACACACCCGGTCAAGAAATTATTTCAGGTGTAATATTTTAAGAATTACAGTGAATAAATTTCTTTAATATTCAAATTTCTAGCAATCCGACAGTACGTCAGTCGCGACCCGTTCTGCCGTATACACGGCGACGATATGCGTACACTGAACACGGCGGTTATGAATGTAAATATCAAGGCTCAGCGTTCGCGTCCGGTCTACTTCATATCCAAAGCAAGAGTGAGAATTAGCAACAATAGGCAGTGTCTTCTTGTCGCGTTTGTACCACTCCAGTCATGTCATATCTTGAATTCTGAGTCTCCATAAGCATTTTCTTAAGAATCTATGTGGTAATAAATTATGACATATTATTCAATCTCCTCGAGTTCTCTTATCAATTACTTCATTTTTATGAAACTGTCATGTTGACATGGTGTCGTTACGTCGCATTCAAAATTATTATTACTATAAATGATGTTCTCCATGACTTAAAGATTACATATTCAAAATCCACGTAAGGAAAATGTCACAGTATTGAACTAATATATCGAAAATTTGCAATCTTAGCCCCGGATTCGAACCACCCACTTAACATGCAAACCCCTTCCGCCACGCCTTTACCAAATACACTACGGTTCCGCACGGCGCAGTAGGCAACCTATAGCAAGTACATGTAGTAGGTTTACTGCGGTCACAATATCAATTTGGTGTTTCGCCGGTGTGTCAGGTTCATATGATCTAGTAGGCACACGCATGTCTTCCAGTATCTAATACGAGTATAACATTACGGCGTCCTAACATGGAGGCGGTAAATACAAAGAAACCCGGTTGAGTTGTCTGAGCATACCGGCAGGGCAGATGTTTTCAGGACGGAATGAATATTGTGGGTTTGATAAAACTACATTGGAAGGGGCTGCTGAATCACGCTGTATACTGTACATTGACCTCTCGTATACGTGGAAATGCCCGCACTTGACGAGCTTGAATTGCATGTTTTCGCAGGGCGTGTAGGGTAGAGTTGAGCGGAATTTTGTACTGAGAAAAGTGTTTTCTGTCCACCTCTGTGGTGTAGTGGTTAGTGTGATTAGCTGCCACCCGCGGAGGCCCGGGTTCAATTCCCGGCTCCGCCACGAAATTTGAAAAGTGGTACGATGGCTTGAACGGGTTTCACTCAGCCTCGGGATGTCAAATGAGTAGAGGTGGGTTCGATTCCCACCTCAGCCATCCTCGAAGTGGTTTTCTGTGGTTTCCCACTTCTCCTCCAGGCAAATGCCGGAATGGTACCAAACTTAAGGCCACAGCCGTTTCCTTGCCTCTTCCTTGTCTATCCCTTCCAACCTTCAAATCACCCCAAAAGGCCACTGTTAAGCATAGCAGGTGAGGCCGCCTGGGCGAGGTAATGGTCATTCTCCCCTGTTGGATCCACAACCCTATATCTCACACTCGAAGACACTGCCCTTGATGCGGTAGAGTTGGGATCCCTCGCTGAGTCCGAGGGAAAAGCCAAACCTGGAGGGTAAACAGATTAAGAATTAAAAAAAAAAAGATGGAGAGAGAAGTGTTTTCTGTTGAATAATGTTTCTTAGTTTGAATATTGGATTTATTCAATGCAAACGATTTCATATTTCACCTATGCATACTACTGAAGTTGAGAATTATCCTTTGTCCCTTGTCTCGTGGTTGGTGAAGTGCCACGACGTCATGGCTCTGCCCAGTTTCAAAGGACACGTAATTATTATGGCACAAACTTTAAGTAATTCGTTAATGAATATGGTCCCGTTAATTAAATTGCCACTTATGAATCGCATTGTGGGTTTAAATGTCCAAACACTCGAGACTGTACTTTAAATAAAAGCACAAGTCCTACTGCACTGTCTTTGAAACGTTAAATTACAAATTTCAATACACAGTCTTTGGAATGTTAAGTTATTACTTCCACTTGGAAATAAAAGTTCCAATACACAGTCTTTGAAACATAATTGAAATAGACAGTCTCTAGCTTTAACACAGAAAATAAACTATGTTGGAATTTAAGCTCTGAATCCCAAGTTAAATTTCTCACTACATTTGAAGTCACTTGTAGACACAAGGTATAACAGCACCCTTAAGCTGCGAATTTAAAAGACTTTACAACGCGAATTTTTTTTAAACACTTGTCGAAGTGTACTTCGCTTTTCCTCAGTCCACCAGCATGGCTGGACTGTGGAATGCAACTGACTGAGAAGTCTCTCAGCGTGCCCCTTTATATACACAGTTCGCCTCGTGGGTGTCTGTGCAGTTACACACACAGCAAAAAATACTGACACTTTCCCACAGCCCTTGGAAACGGCTACCTGATTAACGACTCAAAAATAATCTCGACTTACAATTCCACACACAACCCCCCCCCCCCCGCAAAGGCGACCAAAAAGACTGCTACCATCCACTTCCGTACATTTATTATACACTAGCAATTACCCGCGGCTTCGCTCGCGTGGATTGCGTAATTTGATCAAAGTAATCGTTCCCCGGCTTTGTACTAAGGCATTGTCTGAAAATTCTTAAAAGTATAAAAACTCACCCAAAATAGAGTTTCATTTACCACATAAATTCTTTGTAAACCATGTTTGTAGTTTTACCTCTTGGGGCTAAGACGACCATGCGACAGTCTTTTCTCAGGTCGAGAAAATAAATACATGTTTCTTTATTTTTAAAGGAGATTCCAAACACCTATTCCCTCACCTGTAACATCTTCAGTTTTTGAGATATACGTAAGTATACTCGTAAAATGAATTCAACCCCTTGATCAGCCTTTCCTCCAACCTCACCCTCACCCCCAACTAAGTGTATTTTCCGAAAACGAAAATACATGTAACTTATTTCTAAAGGAGATTCCAAATAATAATTTTCACGTCTGTAACATCTTCAGTTTTTAAGTTATAAGTATCCTCATAAAAATAATTCAATATTTTTCACTTCTTTTTACCCCCGTTAAGTGCCTTTTCCAAAAAAGAAAAGGTAGGCCTACAGATTCCTGTATTGTTAAAGGACTTTCCAAGTACCTAGTTCCTTGCCCCTAACATGTTAAGTTTTTGACATATAACGTAGATATACCAGTAATCATTTTTAAAATTCACCCGCTTTTCCAATTCTTTTCAGCCCATTAACTGGATTTTCCGAAAACAAAAATAAACGTGTTTCATTATTTTTAAAGGAGATTCCAAATACCAGTTTTCATCCCTGTACGTCTGTAACACCTTCAGTTTTTGAGATAAATGTATACTCACAAGAACAATTCACTTCTTCTTCTTCTTCTTCTTCTACTTCTACTTCTTTACTTATTTCCACTTTCCGAAAACAAATAATACGTGTTTCTTTATTTTGAACGGGAATTCAAAATACCAACTTCCACGTCTATAACAGCTTCAGTTTTAAAGATACAGTATCCTCATAAATATATTTCAGCTCCATATTTACTTATTTTCAACCCCACAACCCTTACGTCAAATTTCCGAAAAAAACAAATGCGTGTTTCTTCATTTTTGAAGGAGATTCCAAATACTCATTTTCACGTCTGTAACATCTTCAATTTTTTATATATAAGTATACTGATAAAAGTAATTCAACTCCTTTTCTACCCCCTTTCTACCCATTAAGGTGATTCCCACCTCCCCAAAAGTGCGTGTTTCTTTATTTTTAAAGGAAATTCCTAATTTCAATTTTCACGTCTTTAAAATTTTTCATTTTTTAGATATAAGTATCCTCACACAAATAATTCAACAAATTTGTCAATTCATTCACCCCCACTTAAGTGGATTTTCCGAAGACAAAAGAACACGTGTTTTTTACTTTGAAAGAAGATTCCAAATCCAAATGTTCATGCCTCTAACATCTTCAGTTTTTTAGATATAAGTATCCTAATAAAAATAATTCAACTCCATTTTCACCCCAGCCCTTTAAGTTGATTCCCACTCTCCAAGCATGCGTGCTTCTTTATTCTTTAAGGTGATTTCAAATTCACATTTTCACGTGTGTAACCTTAGGTTTTTGAGACGTAAGTTTCCCCATAAAAAGAATTACACTTTTACACTTCCTTTCAATCTCCCCCTTAATGAATTTTCTGGAAACAAAGAAACTTGTTTCTTTATTTATAGAGGAGCTTCCATACAAAATTATAATTATCACGACTGTAACATCTTCAGTTTTTAGATATATGTATCTTCCTAAAAAAATTAAGTTTCCTTTTTCAACGCCCCCGCTCCCAAGTAGATCGCCCCAAAAATGCGTGTTTCTTTATTTTTAAAGGAGATTCAAAATACCAATTTACACATCTGTAACATCTTTAGTTTTTGACATATAAGTATCCTCATACAAAGTATTGAACTAATTTTCAATTAATTTACCCCCTTAAGTGGATATTCCAAATACGAAAGATTACGTGTTTCTTTACTTTGAAAGAAAATTCCAAATACTGATTTTCATGTCTGTATCATCTTCAGTTTTTGAGATATGAGTATCCTCATAAAAAATAAATCAACAAATTTTCACTACTTTTCACTCCCTGTTAAGTACCCTCTCCGAAAACAAAAAGTTACAGGTTCCTGTATTTTTAAAGGGCTTTCCAAATACCAAGTTTCTTATCTCTAGCATGCTAAGTTTTAACATATAATGTAAAATGAAATGACGTATGGCTTTTAGTGCCGGGAGATCCCAGGACGGGTTCGGCTCGCCAGGTGCAGGTCTTTTGATTTGGCGCCAGTACGCGACCTGTGCGTCGGGATACACTCAGCCCCAGTGCAAGGGAAATTAACCAATGATGGTTAAAATTACCGACCCTACCGGGAATCGAACCCGGAACCCCTGTGGCCAAAGGCCAGCACGCTAACCATTTAGCCATAGATTCGGACGACATATGTTGTAGATATACCGGTACTCATTTTAATAATTCACCCTCTTTTCCAATTCTTTTCAGCCCCTCAATTGGATTTTCCAAAAACAAACAAAAATACGTGTTTCAGGATGTTTAAAGGATATTCAAATACCAGTTTTCATGCCTGTACGTCTGTAACACATTCAGTTTTTGAGATAAATGTATACTCATAAGAATTATTCAACTTCATCTTCCTTACTTCTCTCCGCCCCTCTCCCGCTTAAAGTAGACTTTCCGAAAACAAAAAAATATGTATTCCTTTATTTAGAAAGGAAATTCAAAATACCAACTTTCACGTCTGTAACAGCTTCAGTTTTTAAGATAAAGTATCCTCATAAACGTATTTCTACTCTTTATTTACTTATTTTCAACCCCACAACGCTTACGTCGATTTTTCGAAAAAACAAATGCGTGTTTCTTTATTTTAAAAGAAGATTCCAAATACTAATTTTCACGTCTGTAACATCTCCAGAATTTTAGATATAAGTCTCCCCATAAAAGGTGTTTACCTGTTTTCCCCCCATTTTTCACCCCCCTCAATGGGATTTTTCGAAAACAAAAAATACATGTTTCTTTATTTATAAAGGAGATTCAAATACCAATTTTTACATCCTTAAACTTTTAAGTTTTTGAGATATAGATATCTTCATTTTAAATATTCACCCCCCCCCCTTCTCACTCCCTTAGCGACGGAATTTCAAAAAATCCTCCCTTAGCGAGCACCTACATGTTATGAATGTATCCCCAAAATTTCATTTCTTTATTTTCAGTAGTTTGGGCTCGGCGAT
Organism: Anabrus simplex; assembly: GCF_040414725.1. Classification (NCBI taxonomy): domain Eukaryota; kingdom Metazoa; phylum Arthropoda; class Insecta; order Orthoptera; family Tettigoniidae; genus Anabrus; species Anabrus simplex. The sequence goes on from NC_090266.1 coordinate 493,094,816, forward strand.
GATGAATCAGTCAGTCATTCAGTCAGTCAGTCAGTCAGTCAGTCAGTCAGTCAGTCAGTCAGTCAGTCAGGACAAGTTATTTTATATATAAAGATTATTTGATGCGTCTATTTATTACTCTCCAGCTATATATTATTATGTGTAGTAGTACATTAAAAAACAGAAATTTCCAAGGGCTCCTCCCGGTACTAGCCATTGAATTGTATAAGTATAGTGCGTTTTGCACGCCACCGTGGTATGCCGCTCTGGTTTTTCTACGCTCTGTGGGATTACTCCATTGGCGCAGTGACCTGTTGTTTTTGGATTCCTGGATTATGCAGTCACATTCCGTATTATGGATTAGCCAATGGGGTAGCAGGTATAAATTCTTTGGGAAGCAAGTACCTACGCAGATTACTGGCATTGCCGTTTTGATTCTTACCGTGTTAGTATCGTTACTATGGAGTTAGAATTAGGTCGGACATCTAAAGGAAGGGAGTGCGTTTACCATGAAAGTTACGAATACCAAAAGTTAAGAATGGCGAAAATTCGTGTTGTGACGTGGGCGTGTGTTTTCAAGTATTCGAAAAAGTGTTATTCATCAATTAAGTCCAAGGATACTGTAACATTTTAACACGTGGACCAAGCAGTGAGCATCAGTGTGGTGTTCCTGAACTTGCCCGTTTAGAGGTTTCAAAGCGAGTCCAAAATGCAGTGAAGAGAGCGCGTGAAGAAGATGAGAGCGTTAGTCAGATTTACGACGATGCCATGGGTGACCTTTATGATAAAGGTGTATGTTTTTACCATTAGTTTGCCTAGTACCACTGAGCGAATTAAGTACACTCATTCAAACAATACATTTGTAAATGAAAACTGTTAATTTGAAATTAGTCATCTGGTATATTTAGTATCTACCTTCCTATAAAGTTTCAGCTCAGTCTGTTCAGGGGTTTTTGAGTTAGAGCCCCTCGATCACAAATTTTGGACCATTAATAACAGTGTCATTTGGATCACTATATAGCATTGTCCTTATGGTAGTAAATCCAACATGGCCGACAGCCACTGCTAGAACGTTTCAGCAAAAAGTAACCAAATATTTTTTAGAAGTTCTACCGACAGAGAATTTGATTAAATATGGCTTGTTTTCAGGTTAGACAGAGTCTATGATGAGGTCACTGTATTGACACCGAAGCAATGCGCAGGGAAATGCAAAAGACCCGGAACACAGAGAAAATATAGTTTTTGATAACGATACGTTGACTATAATTGATGGTTCGTCTCTCCATTTGGCTGACGACGAGAATGATGATACAATAATTGTTTTTGGCCACAGCAAAGGAAAAGAGAGTTTGAAGTGTTTATCTATTTTTTGTGGATGGTACTTTCAAGAGTACTAGCAAACAGTTTATTCAAATATGTACCATTCATGCCGATTTTGGGAGTAGCAATGGTGAGACAAAAATATGTCCCATCATATTCACCCTTCTAACAAACAAGAAGAAGCAAACGTACACGAGACTGTTCAGATTCCTCCTCCAGGCAGTTTCGGAGTGGAGACCAGAAAATATAAACGTGGATTTTGAAATTGCTGTCGTTTCTACTCTGGGAGAAGTATTTCCAACAACAAAAATACATCGCTGTCATTTTCACATGACAAAATGCTTATGGATCTCGGATTGTCGGTGGAGTGCCGAGAAAATATCGAAATAAGCCTACATGTCCGTATGTGCGCAGTACTTGTGTGTTTAAAGCGTGAATATAAGCTCGATGGGTGGGTGGAAATACACCCTCAATCTGCAGAAAGTTCCAAACTTAGCCAGTTTTTGACTACTTTGTTGAAAACTGACCAGACAACCAAGACATTCCAATCGAGATGTGTAATTGCCACCGAGCACGGCACAGGACAACGAACACTGTTGAGGGCTGGAACAACCGACTCAACAATCCTGTCGGAAGACCTCATCCCAAATTAAAAGAAGTTGTCAAAGTGTTGAGGACGGAAGCTGAAATGACAAACTGCGCATTTCTGAAGACCGAGCTCAACATGAAAGGGAAAAATGAAGACGAAAATATGTCAAACTAGACGGACGGATTGACAAAATCCAGAAAAATTCGAAAATGACAAAAAATTGAAATTTCCTGAAGGCAATTGCCTATTCACAGAAAATGAAATAGATTAATAATTATTATTGTTGAGAAAATTGGACCAAAAAATTCCAAAAAATGTAAATACACAAAAAAACTGCCGAAGACGAAAAAGCTGATATTAAACACGCCAAAATGATAACACCAAAATGATAACTTCTGTTATTATTTTGCCAGTCCAAGCCTGGAGGTGGAAATCAGACTCTTTGCATGTATTTTATTTGGATGGAAACTACACTATATCAATGATATTTTCGAGACCGTATTATTAATGAAGTACCTAAACCGAACGCATTTCTTCACTCGAAAAATAACATATTAACTTAAAGGTCAGTGGAGCGAGCCTTGATGTTACAAGAGAGCGAATCGCTTCGCCAATTCGCCAGAGCGAAGTCGCTGCGCTCGTTCACATCAGTTAAATGAAATATACATTTGGTTTGATTATTTTATATACATTTTTAAGTATTGTTTGGGTGCAGTTATAAGTAGCCGTTTTCGAGATAAGCCGGACACACGAACGTACGCATGCACAACTGCTTTATTAGTATAGGTTGTATTATTATTAGTACAGTATAAACTAATAATAATATATTATAATTTTTTAATTTGGGCCGGCGGGAGGTAGTTTTAGGGAGGGAGAGTCGCACCGTAGCCCTGGGGGGGGGGGGGGTGAAATTGTCAGTCGACATTATTTCTGAGTCATTAATCCGGTAGCCGCGTCCAAGGGCTGTGGGAAGTGTCATTATTTTTGGCAGTGTGTGGATGTGTGAATGTGGGGAACTTTCATGTAATCACCTCGTGCAGTGCAGAATTCTTCAGTGACTTCAACCTACTCCAATTTCGTTATTTTTACACGAACTTTCATGAAATTTATTAATCGTGCGTGTAGGCATATTATTAGATGTTACACGACTGTACACTTCTTATGTTTTAAAGATTCTTATAGTAGAAGTAATTAAACGTAGAAGCGACGGAAATTTCTATATGACGTCAACTTCGCTTGATTCGCTAGCAGCGAGCTCAGTCGAAGTCCGCCGAATGGCTCGACTCTCCTCGCGCGCCGCGTATTTTGAACAAGAAATGCTTCAGATAGATCGCGGAGATTGATGGACCAATGTTTCCGTTACAATATATATATACAGCACAAAAGGACAAAATATGCCACTTCGCTCACGAAATACTAATGGAGAGAGATTGATTCAATGGGCTGAATTGAATATTCCAGGCTCTGTTATCACTCCGACAATCGTGCCTCTTGCACCGATATCTTTGAATTGAATAATTAAATCCGGATTTGTTGGTGTTTAGGCTTCGTGGCTCAGGCGACAGCGCGCAGGGCCCCTTACCGCTGGGTTCCGTGGTTCAAATCACGGTCACACCATGCGAGATTTGTGCTGGACAAACCGGAGGCGGGAAGAGATTTCCTCCGGGTACCCCTGTTTCATTGTCATCTTTCATTCCAGCAATATTCTCCAATATCATTCATTTCATCTGCCAGTCGTTAATCATTGCCTAGTGGAGCGCGACAGACTTCGGCAGGCGGCACAATTCCTATCCTCGCCGTTAGCTGGGGGCTTCATTTATTCCAGTTGAAACTGGAAACAGTCTGCGGACTTTCATTTGTTGGTGTTCATTAATTTCACTGATAAATGATTAGGAATAATCTTCTAAGTGAATTCATTACCAAGTGCAATCGCAGAATTCCCAATCTCTTCTTGCAATTGAGCATATTTTTGAATTACAAAGCGCGTAACTTCGCGATTAACAGTCTATTGAACTGCCTTGCCAAATCTAGGTCGATGCAGCTTTGAAGTCAGTCAATCAATGTGCTCTGCATTTCGTGCACGCCCACAACCTTATATCAATATCATGCACAGCCGTTAAATTAACCCTTGCTTCTTGAAAACTACACCGCACGTACTCCGATATGTTCTCACGTTTTATCCTTGGTTGTCATAATATTTCTGATAACGAGACAGATAACTGCTTTTCTTGACCCCTCTGAGGTGATACATCAATGTATTTAATAACCATCCTTAGGTTTTAGCTTAAGTTTCCTTCTTCACAGAATGAAAGGGGCATATCTTTTGGCTATATAATCATTCAAATGCTCACAAACATATGCCTCAACATCCATAGCTTAGCCAGAAGATATTTGCACTAGTTTCTCATCCTCCAGAATTTGAGCGACAGTGACGACTTCGAGTTTCTCTTTCCTCCTCTAGTACATCACGTGAGGAAGACGGCATTTCAATCTGGTGTAAAACATCTAACACCTTATTTACGTCAACCCTCACTGTGAAAGATACAAACACAAATGCACATTTTCAAGAATTCACTAATTAAACATCACAGGACACAGTCAAAATCGTTAACAAGTATAGGCATGATATGGGCTTTTGGGCTTCTACAGTGTCAAGAAAACAAGGTGAAACTCTTCATGTTTCACAGAGAACTTTGCACCGCAGAGCGGCCCATATCATGTCTACAAGTACCGGAGGGCTGAGGGCTGACTGGCTCAGACGGTTAAGGCGCTGGGCTTCTAAACCCAACTTGGCAGGTTCGATCCTGGCTCAGTCCGGTGGTATTTGAAGGTGCTCAAATACGACAGCCCCGTGTCGATAGATTTACTGGCACGTAAAAGAACTCCTGCGGGACTAAATTCCAGCACCTCGGCGTCTCCGAAGACCTTAAAAAGTAGTTAGTGGGACGTAAAGCAAATAACATTATTATTATTAACTAGTACCGGCCGTGAAAGCATTAATGTTCAATCAATCGATCAATCAATCAATCAATCAATCAATCGATACTGATCTGCATTTAAGGCAGACGCTCAGGTGGCAGATTCCCTATCTGTTGTTTTCCTAGCCCTTTCTTAAACGATTTCAAAGAAATTGGAAATTTGTTGAACATCCCCCTTGGTAAGTTATTCCAATCCCTAACTCCCCTTACTATAAACAAATATTTGCCCCAATTTGTCCTTTTGAATTCCAATTTTATCTTCATATTGTGATCTTTCGTACTTTTAAAGATGCCACTCAAACTTATTCGTCTACTAATGTCATTCCACGCCATCTCTCCGCTGACAGCTCGGAACATACCCCTTAGTCGAGCACCTCGTCTTCTTTCTCCCAATTCTTCCTAGCCCAAACTCTGCAACATTTTTGTAACGCTACTCTTTTGTCGGAAAACACCCAGAACAAATCGAGCTTCTTTTCTTTGGATTTTTTCCAGTTCCTGAATCAGGTAATCCTGGTGAGGGTCCCATACACTGGAACCATACTCTAGTTGGGGTCTTACCAGAGACTTATATGCCCTCTCCTTTACATCCGTACTACAACCCCTAAAAACCCTCATAACCATGTGCAGAGATCGGTACCCTTTATTTACAACCACATTTATGTGATTACGCCAATGAAGATCTTTCCTTATATTAAAACCTAGATACTTACAATGATCCCCAAAAAGTACTTTCACCCCATCAACGGAGTAACTAAAACTGAGAGGACTTTTCCTATTTGTGAAACACACATCCTGACTTTTAACCCCGTTTATCAACATACCATTGCCTGCTGTCCATCTCACAACATTATCGAGGTCATTCTGCAGTTGCTCACAATCTTGTCACTTATGTATTACTCTGTACTGAATAATATCATCCGCAAAAAGCCTTACCTCTGATTCTACTTGTTTACTCATATCATTTACATACTATATAAGAAAACATAAAGGTCCAATAATACTGCCTTGAGGAATTCCTCTCTTAATTATTACAGGGTCAGGTAAAGCTTAGCCTACTCTAATTATCTGAGAACTATTTTCTATTTTTTTTTTTTTTTTGCTAGTTGCTTTACGTCGCACCGACACAGATAGGTCTTATGGCGACGATGGGACTGGGAAAGGCTAGGAGTGGGAAGAAAGCGGCCGTGGCCTTAATGAAGGTACAGCCCCAGCATTTGCCTGGTGTGAAAATGGGAAACCACGGAAAACCATTTCAGGGCTGCCGACAGTGGGGTTCGAACCTTCTATCTCCCGAATACTGGATACTGGCCGCACTTAAGCCACTGCAGCTATCGAGCTCGGTGATCTATTTTCTAGAAATATGGCAACCCATTCGGTCACTCTTTTGTCTAGTCAAATTGCACTCATTTTTCCAGTATCCCATGGTCCACCCTATCAAATGCTTTAGACAGATCAATCGCGATATAGTCCATTTGACCTCCTGAATCCAAGATATCTGCTATATCTCGCTGGAATCCTACAAGTTGAGCTTCAGTGGAATAACTTTTCCTAAAACCGAACTGCCTTCTTTCGAACCAGTTATTAATTTCGCAATCATGTCTAATATAATCAGAAAGAATGCCTTCCCAAAGCTTAAATGCAACGCACGTCAAACTTACTGGCCTGTAATTTTTAGCTTTAAGTCTATCATCCTTTCCATTATACACAGGGGCTACTATAGCAACTCTCCATTCATCTGGTATAGCTCCTCCGACCAAACAATAATCAAATAAGTACTTCAGATATGGTACTATATCCCAACCCATTGTCTTTAGTATATCCCCAGAAATCTTACCAATTCCAGCCGCTTTTAACTACTACGAAGTCGAAAATAATGGCGTTTTAATGCACTGCTAACGAGTCAGATTGTGTTTGAGTCATCCTTCAGTAGACTGGTTTGATGCAGCCCTCCATGCCACCCAATCCCGTGCTAACCTTTTCATTTCTACGTAACTACTGCATTCTACATCTGCTCTAATCTGCTCTAATCTGCTTGTCATATTCATACCTTGGTCTACCTCTACCGTTCTTACTACCTACACTTCCTTCAAAAACCAACTGAACATGTCTTGGGTGTCTTAAGACGTGTCCTATCATTCTATCTCTTCTTCTCGTCAAATTTAGCCAAATCGATCTCCTCTCGTCAATTCGATTCAGTATCTCTTTATTTGTGATTCGATCTATCCATCTCACCTTCAGCATTCTTCTGTAACACCACATTTCTAAAGCTTCTATTCTCTTTCTTACTGAGCTAGTTATCGTCCATGTTTCACTTCCATACAATGCCACGCTTCACACGAAATTCTTCAAAAACATCTTTTTAATTCCTATATCATTGTTTGAAATGAGCAAATTTCTTGTCTTAAGAAAGCTCTTCCTTGCTTGTGCTAATCTGCACTTTAAGTCCTCTTTACTTCTGCTATCGTTAGTTAATTTACTACCCAAGTAACAATATTCATCTACTTCCTTTAAGACTTCATTTCCTAATTTAATATTTCCTGCATCACCTGCCTTCGTTCGACTGCACTCCATTACTTTTGTTTTGAACTTATTTATTTTCATCTTGTACTCCTTAACCAAGACTTCGTCCATACCATTCAGCAGCTTCTCGAGATCTTCTGCAGTCACAGATAAAATAACAATATCATCATGAAATCTCAAGGTTTTGATTTCCTCTCCTAGGATTGTGATTACCTTTCCAAATTCCCCTTTGATTTCCTTCACTGCCTGTTCTATGTAAACATTGAAAAAAAGGGAGGACAAACTGCAGCCTTGGCTCACTCCTTTCTGGATTGCTGCTTCTTTTTCAAATCCCTATATTCTTATCACTGTAGACTGATTTTTATACAGATTTTAGATAATTCTTCGTTCTCGGTATCTGATCCCAATCACCTACAGAATCTTAAATAGCTTGGTCCAATCAACATTATCGAATGTTTTTATAGATATACGAATGCCATGTACGTGGGCTTGTCCTTCTTGATTCGATCCTCTAAGATCAGACGTAAAGTCGGGATTGCTTCGCGTGTTCCTACATTTCTTCTGAAGCCAAATTGATCTTCTCCCAACTGAGCTTCAACTTGTTTTTCCATTCTTCTGTAAATAATACGTGTTAAAATTTTGCAGTCATGAGATACTAAACTAATGGTGCGATAGTTTTCACACCTGTCAGCTTTCTTGTGAGCAGTATGAGCAGCTAAAACTTGCATTACTACCATCTAGTGGATTAGTTATGCCCACTTACAAAAGATGAAATAAATGCTCACCAAACACTTGTCAAATGTTCCTTGTTTAGAGTAGCACAAAGTTTCGTTGTCTACTTGAATTACTTCTTCAGCTAGCAAGACAAGATGCACAGATGCTGTAACCTGCAACATAATAACAGAATATATATTTTACTTAGATTACTGGCCGTTCGGAAAGTTTTGAGAATCATGCAGATGCAATAGGTACGTTTTCTCCTATAAATATAGATTCGTGAGGCGCACGGAGAAAATGCTGAATAGGAATCAGCGGTCCGCGGAATGTACATACAAGAAGTGTGTGCTCTCATCTGGTGGGATTTCAAAGCAATTTTTCACTATAAGCTACTCTCATGCAGCCAGACGATCAGTTCGATTGTGTACTGTCGGCTGCTGTAGAAATGACGCCAACGCGTTCAGTTGAAGATTCCAAAGCTAGTGATTGAAGTTACAGTGGTGAAATACCTTAGCGAGAAAATGTCATAACTAAGAGTGTTCGATTGAATCCAAAAGCAGTTCTTATCGTTTACTCAATTTAAGTAAAGTGAAATGAAAATATCATCAATAACGATGTTCACTAAAGATAATATAATTTTTTGAAACTGAACTTAGGTATTGGATGAAGATGTCCCTCCATGACAATTCTATTCATAACTTTCGGCAAACTTTCGCTATAGAACATTCAAGATACTCTCAACAACAGGACTTAGAAGTCATTCCCTACGAACTCTTCAGGATCAACAACTCATTCGAGGAAGGGAATGAACTAATACCACATTTCTAGCCACAGTTTGATGTTACCGGCATTAGACACCAGTGTCACAATTACTAAGTTTTATCACACAGTTTCTATACACGTACGTATACAGCTAGATAGTTTTGATGTCAAATTTTACATCGCTAGGAAGGTCCGCGGCTTACGAGTTATTCGAGCATGCTGAGAAGCCTTCCTTCAACACATAAACATCAGCAGTAGTTTGAATTCCATTTTTGACACACTTATGGAAAATTTAAGAATTTCGAGGATGAAACCATGGATAGTCTACAACGTTTGTATTTCACTACCGATGAGGAACCCAACGTGCTGAAACGTAGAGTCATAATCAATATGAGATCTGGAAAACTTACCTCTCCATGGAAGAGGGATATCCCTGTTATCGGAATGATAAAAATCAAAACATGGATATCCACGATAAAAGGACTTACCTCATCTTAATGGACTAACGTAATACATAAGCTACGAATTGTAACGTAATCGCAGTCCGCAGTACCCCGCAGAAGTGAAGAAACCCGTTGTCGTCACTGCAGCGAGAGTGAAACCCATCGTCATTTCTGCCACAGAGGGGATCTATTGAGAAACAACAGTCATCGCAGGTATTGCTAGTTGTCTCAAAAGTCAAGTAACTTTAAAATGATTGAAGTAGTGCCATATATTTCACCTGAGGACTCCCATAAAAGTGCTGATATTACAGCGATCGATAGAAAGAAGAACGTCAGCTTGCTTATCGATCCTACTGTGAGGTTTGAAGGAAGAAATTCGCAAGCAGAAGAGGTTAATTCTGAAAAGAAGAGGCACTATGGACCATGATTTAAACGTCTATAAAAGAAATACAACATCCTGTTACGAAATATGAGTTTACAGGACTGTTGTTCTGTTCCCGAGGAGTAGTATCTAAATTATGCGTGAAATTCCTTGGGGTTTTGGCATTAATATTTCGGAACTGCGTGAAATTGCCGCTAATATTTTCAGGTTCTGTCTCTGAATTGTCAATCGCCATTTGTATAGCACGAAAAATTACAAATGAAAAAATAGTTCCTTTGGGTATAGGTTATATTGCAAAATTGGTAAATAATACACGTTTTAATTTACAATATTATTTAAATACTCTTTGAAAAACTACAGTAATTATGAGGCTGTGTCTTCAAGGTAACCCTTATTCAATGACAGCTATCCCTTTTTACATTTTCTCTCTACAACCAAATGATAACAGCAACAATATAATTGAAAACGGAATGAAAATCTACAGCTGGTTTCCAGTCATTGGACTGGGTCAGGAATGGAATGAATGAAATCCCCATCTAGTAGCGAGGATAGAAATTGTGCCGGCTGACAAAGCCTGTCACACTCCTCTGGGGGAATGATTAGTGACTGAAAGATGAAATGAAATGATAATGTACAGTATTACTGGAATGAGAGATGACAGGGGAAATGGGAGTACACGGAGAAATATCTATGCCACCTCCGCTTTGTCCAGCACAAATCTGAAATGGAGTGACCGGGATTTGAACTAAGAAACCTAGCGATGGGAGGCCGGCGCCTGTAGCCTGAACCACGGGAGCTCAGCGATATAGCTAAATGATCAGTTTTTTTTTCTTATATTAATTTCACTCTTCTCCCATATTTAAACACAGATTTTGGTTACTATTGCCAACTTGTAACCTGACTAAATTTCTCTAAATTATCTTACTACGCCTGTGGGAATTATCCAAGTGGAAGAAAAATAATTACATTATTTTCGCCCTTAGTCTGTCTATTCGGCACTTTGGAACAACTATTACCTCTTCCTACCTTATTGATAATTACTTCGATGTTTCTTCGTCTTAGTAGAATTTCCTACTTCTTCTCAGCCCCAGCTCCAGCTAATGTATGTTTTTAGATACTGAAATCATTGTAGATGTTTTTATACAAAACTGCTGCAATAAATTGTGTTCTTGACTGAGGACACACCGAATATAATTATTGAGGAGAAATGGAAATTTTTGAAAGTTACAGTAGTTAATAAAACGTTTGCTGTATTACGTGAATATTTATATTGAGATTACAGCTATAGGAGCTTCAGCTTTAAGTAGAATCTGAATCGCAGAGACTGATTCTCTATCTCAGAATGCAACACGCTTTGACTGGGATTCGAAAAGTGGCCATCGACGATGCAGCTAACCACTCTATAGCACTTTGTGCCAAGGACGAAAATAATGTGATTCTTTACCTTCGACTGCTCCAAGAACCTTCATGGCCTGCACAGGGATGAATATTTATTACACCATGACAGAGTGTGTTGTAAAGTTGTACGCGTCATGTAATGTTGTATTTGGGTGATGCAGGGTTCACGCCCTACTGTGGGCATTCTGAAGATAGTTTTCTATACGTTCCGATTTTCACACCAGGCAAATGTGGGCGTCTAACTTTAAACCACGATCACTACCTTCCCAGTCCTAACCTTTTCCAGTCCCGACATCGTCGCAAACCTATACGTGTTAGTACGTCGTTTAACTGCTATATTCGAGAAACAAACGTTTATGTTGTGTTACATGTACTTTACACTAGATACCACATGACCATCGACTGTGTTCCACGACAATGGCCAGTCCTTACACTCCCTTTCTCTTCTTCTTCTATCGATTTTGGCCAGCTGTGGACCACGTAAATAACTCCTCATGATTTAAACTTTCTTTGGCGCCAGTACTCCTTCATCCTCCTGCTTGCTGCTTCTTTTCTTTCAGCCGTCCATTGTTGTTTCTTCTTGATCGCTGTTTCTGGCTCTAGGAAACCCTTAAATGTTTGTAACTTGTTTCTGAAGGTGGTTATATTGTGGATGTCTTGATGTGTGATGTTCATTTCTTGCAAATCCTTCTTCGTGTTAACAAACCATTTTTCATAAGAGCTGCCTTTCCTATTGGGCTTATTGAAGTGGTTAAAGATTTTCTTGGCAAGTCTGTTATCAGGCATTCTTGAAATATGTCCAAAAAATTTAACTCTTCGCTTTCGAATGACATCTGAAATCCTACTGCATGTTTTATATATTTCTTTGTTACTGCGTAATCGATATGTGTCCGTACAATTCTTTGGACCGAGGATTTTTCTTAGAATCTTCCTTTCCTTCTTCTCGATTTCTTCAATGTCTTTCCTGGTTGTTAATCCCAGGCATTCTGAAGCATATAAGCACTCTGGTTGAATTACTGCCTGATAGTGGCGTAGTTTTGTCCTAATAGAGATCGCTTTCTTGTTATATGTGTTTTTCGTAAGGTGGAATGCAAGCTCCATTTTTCTGGCTCTCTCGCGGTTTGCTTCTTTATCAAGCCCATTAGGTTGTATAATCTCACCAAGGTATTTGAATTTAACAACTTTATCTATCTTATCATTGTTTGTTGTTACTATGTATCTTGGGGCTTCTTTAATGTTGGTCATGAAATGTGTCTTTTCAAATGATATCTGCAGGCCAGTTTTCATTGCTACCTCTTTTAAAGTGTTAACTTGTATTATCGCCGATTCAATATTTTCTGATAACAGTACAAGATCGTCAGCAAATGCTAAGCAGTTGATAGTGATGTTCTCTTTCTTGTATCCTATCCTTATTTGGTCTTTTAATGCCTTTTTCTGCGAGTTCTTTTTCCCATTCTTTGATGACTTTGTCCAGGACACAATTGAACAGCAGTGGGGATAGGCAATCTCCTTGCCTTACACCTGTCTTGATTTCAAAGGGTTCAGATATCTCTCCCATAAACTTAACCTTTGAGTATGTGTTTGTTAAGGTCTCCTTTATTAGTTGTAATGTCTTGTTATCTGTACCCATTTCTCTAAGGATGTTAAACAATGTGCTCCTATCAACTGAATCATATGCTTTTCGAAAGTCAACAAAAACTGCTACATACTTCTTGCCCCTGGCAACTCTGTCCTTCAGTATTGTCTTAAGGTTCCAAATTTGTTCCACACATGATCGTCCCTTCTGAAAGCCTCCCTGGTATTCGCCGATTTTGTGTTCAACTTGTTGTTCTAATCTTTATCGCAATGCCATAGATAGTATCTTGTATGTCTCTTGAAGGAGTGAGATGCCTCTGTAATTGCTGACATCTGTTCTGTCCCCTTTCTTGTGTAGTGGGTGTATTAAGGCTAATTTCCAATCATCAGGAATCTTACAAGTGTTCCAGATTTCTTGCATTAACTGGCATAGGTTCTTGATCATTTGGGGGCTCACATGCTTCCATAGTTCACTCGTTATTGAGTCTTCACCAGCTGCTTTGTTGTTCTTAAGCTTCTTGTTTAGATTTGTGAATTCTGTTTCATCTGGCGGTGTGGAGTCTGGGTTCTGTTGAGTATGTTCTGTGGCGAGCTTCTCCTCTGGAACTGGGCAGTTAAGTAGCTGTTTAAAGTATTCTGCTAACAGTTGGCAATTTTCTTCATTGTTTGTTGCGATGGTGCCATCCTCTTTCTTGAAACACAAGCTCGGTGGTTGGTATCTAGAAAGACTCCTCTTAAATGTCTTGTAAAAGTCCCTCGTGTTATTCTTTTGGATGTTTTGTTCTATTGCAGCCAGTTGTTCTTTCTCAAATTTTCTTTTTTCTCCTCTTATGATTTTTGCTGTTGATTTTCTTTGTTCTTTGAAGCTGTTGTAATCTTCCTCTTTCTTAGATGAGTACCACTTCTTCCATCTTTGTAGTCTGAGTGATATTGCCTGTTCACATCTTTCATTTCACCATGGATGTTTTCGTGTTTTCTTGAGTAATGCTGTTTCTTTGGCTGCTCCTATCATGGTCTGCTGCATTTGCTTCCATTCAGTTGTTTCAATGTTCGTCAGTTCTTGGTACTTGTTGCTGTTCTGTTTCAGCTTTTGAGTGTCGAATCTTAGTACTCTGTTGTTTGTGCGTTTCTTCTTGCAGCTAGGAATAAACTTTATCTTGATGATTGTTAAATAGTGATCTGTTTCTATGTTGGCTCCTTTCTTAACTTTAACATTCATGATTTCTTTTTGACTTCTATGGGAGATTGCAACGTGATCAATTTGATATTCTCCTAATAGTTTGTTTGGTGATGCCCACGTCGTTTGTTTCCTAGGAAGCTTCTTGAAATGAGTGGACATCAGTTTCAAATTAAAGTTCCTACAGAACTCTATGAGTCTTTGCCCATTTCTGTTGGTTCTTCTATGAGCTGGGAAATCCCCCACTATTCTCTAGTAGACTTTCATTAAAGCCATATTTGTCATTTATTTTAGTATTTTCCTTCTCCACAGTTTCCAAGTAGAGTATCCCTGTGTTAGATAAAATTAAGAGAAGGATATATGCCGTATATCTAATATCCTCCCATACAGACGATGTGTACAATAAGTACCTACAATTTTATAAAAATAAAATCATGGGCTGAGCGAAATCTATTCCCTCGCATTTAGATGCGTCACTGATATGCTCCCTGTTTACCAGTAAGATTAGCTACAATGAATATTTGTAAGACTGAATACGTGTCTCATTTTATGACCTTTAATGTTATCACTGCCGTCGTATTATTAAAAAACCTGACGGCACTTTTCAGCAGTCAACTGCAATCATTCTTCAGTCAATGATAGTAGCTGCAATAGTGCTGCATGTTAACTTTCATCGTTCATCAATATGCTATTTTATCGTACATACTATATCCAGGGCACTCAACTCCCGAACGCTCTTGATTTTATGCGTAGTTTTTGTATATGCCTATATAAATTTATAAACAAATCTATGTAGATCTAAAATGACAAGTACCGGTACGTTCTTAGAAAATAAATCTTCCTAACTGTTAATAATCGGGAAAAGAGTATATCACGATGACTGTCATAAGTAGAATAATTTCGTAAAATTTGTGATCACGTCATGTGCTGGAGATTTTCCGGTTTGACGTAACTCAGGATGCGCGTCAATAACTGTGTCGCATTCAAATATTTAGGTCAACATTATTTAAATATATGTTACGGAAGTGTGTTTATTCATGAATTCTTTTGAGGTGATCAAAATCCGTTTCGAATGAAATGTAATGGGCATTCGCATAACAGTAATTTTCACAGGTTGTTTGATCTTAAGGTACATTGTGATAGTCTTTGTCCGATCAAAGTCAGATTCAAAGTTGATGGATGTTAACTATCGACTTTATAGGATTGTTCCGTTAGTTGTTTCCTTATCATAATTGGGAAACAGGTGATAACATTTTGTCTTCAATGTTGACGTTGATATGTAAATAATGTTATTTGCTTTACGTCCCTCTAACTACTTTTACGGTCTTCGGAGACGCCGAGGTGCCGGAATTTAATCCCGCAGGACTTTTTTACGTGCCAGTAAAGCTACCGACACGAGGCTGACGTATTTGAGCACCTTCAAATACCAACGGACTGAGCCAGGATCGAACCTGCCAAGTTGGGGTCGGAAGGCCAGAGCCTCAACCGTCTGAGCCACTCAGATCGGCGATATGTTTAATTAGCTCAGGGCATCTTCATAAATAGCTCCGTGCATTGGTTGCTAACAGTAATCTGTGACTCTGTAGTGTCTGTATTTGTGTGCGATATCTTAGTTAATATATAATTAATTGGTATTTTTTTGTAATTTACCGAGAGAAAAAGATAATAAGGGAGGCTATAATTGGGCACTGACTGTGATATTTTGTGTTCGTACGGTCAGTTACTAGGAGGGAACGTGTGCTTACTAGATGGTACTATTACCACTGGTTCCTCTGGTAGCGTCAAGAAAGAATCTCCGTGCACAAATCAAGTTTGTTGAATACTTTTATTGTAGCCTAGTTTTATTTCCGTTCGTTTACAAACACGCGCCGATTTGCATGCAAATGACATCTACGAGAAATAATAGGTCGAGGGCGTCTCAGGGCGGGCTTGTGGAACAGATATTCCCTTCAGTGACCAAATGACGCTTTAAATAGTCTCCGGTATGTCTTTCCCGGACAAGGGTGTCTTCTTTATAAAAGCTGGACCGTCTCGTTGTTCTGTGGATAATAGAGGTCCCGAAACGTCACAAAAAATGAATTGTGAATACTACCGGTCCGACACAGAATGAAGGCTAGAGAAAGGGTTAACCCTACGTTCGACTGCCTTTGCCCCCAGGAATTCAACTGGTGCTCATTTTTATGTAAACGGAATGCATTTTAGAGCCACGTGCCTGTCTGGAGGTTTATATCTCACTTCAAGAATTTTCTACTTCCTGGCAGAGAGTGGAATGGAATGTGTGTGGCATATTATGAGAATATAGTATCAGTAGGAAATAAAGTATGTAGGAAAACAATCTGTACTGAAATTAAACATATGCTTTAAACATCAAGCTAAGTCATTATAACACTCAAGGTGACTACAGCAACACGTATCTAACTGCGTCGGTAAGCATGTTCAAAATGTGCACCCTGACGTCTTACGCTTCTTCATAATGGTCGCGTAGATTGTAGAATATGCTGACTGCGTCTTCTCTCGCAATTCGGGCTCATTCCTAGATGGGTCATCTGATCGAAAAACGAATCCGTCTAGCATGCCCCATATAGGCTTAATGGCAATTGAGGGCGTGAGATACGGGGAGTGAGATGGTTGCGGGAATTTATGCGATTTCCAAAAAGCAAGTGAGACCTAGCTTTATCTCATCGCATCCACTGTCGTTGCAGTGGCCGTTTTTCGGTGATTTTCATTTCGGTTTGATGTTCTGAGTATGTTTGTAATTTCAGTACTCTACGTTTTGCCGCATAATGTACTTCCCTGCGTTGTAAATAAATGTGTTGCACACGATGGGGGATTGGGGGTACACTCGTTTGTACTATGTTTCCTACAAACATTGCTACCACTTCACCGGGAAAATTTAACACCTCAAACTGTACAACTTGAGGTCTGATGTTCTTGGTTAAGGACAGACCATCAAGCAGGATCATTCTCCTGATCACGGGTGGTGCTAGAGAAAAACTGTCCCCATCGTTCAGTCTACTGCATACCTAAACAGCGTAGCACAATGTACGAGCAGCGTGTGAGTTAAGACCAGTTATGATCGGTAGCAGAGAAGTGACAATGATGCTTCATGGTGCAGAAATTTCGTTTGTTCCTTCCCTGTTAACCAAGGATGCTACATATCGACGGCTTTATTTTAAAACCTCGTATGTCCAAATGTTCTTCCTACCTATTATATCCCTTAAGACTGGCCACGCCTCCCGGTCATATATTTGTATGCAGTCCATCGGAATAATTTTCGCTGTGTTCATTTTCCTTTGCCGATGTCTAAAGGAAAATGGACTTTAACGTACCGTATTGTAGTGATGTTGATTGCATGGCAAATTTACACACTCCTACAGTATAATGCATTTAAGGTTCATTTTCCTTTACATATTGGCAGAGGAAAATGACCATAACGGAAATTATTCTTTTGGACTGCATATAAATATGGGGTCCGCCTCTGTGGTGTAGTGGTTAGCGTGATTAGCTGCCACCCCCGGAGGTCCGGGTTCGATTCCCGGCTCTGCCACGAAATTTGAAAAGTGGTACGAGGGCTAGAACGGGGTCCACTCAGCCTCGGGAGGTCAACTGAGTAGAGGTGGGTTCGATTCCCACCTCAGCCATCCTGGAAGTGGTTTTCCGTGGTTTCCCACTTCTCCTCCAGGCGAATGCCGGGATGGTACCTAACTTAAGGCCACGGCCGCTTCCTTCCCTCTTCCTTGCCTATCCCTTCCAATCTTCCCATCCCTCCACAAGGCCCCTGTTCAGCATAGCAGGTGAGGCCGCCTGGGCGAGGTACTGGTCATACTCCCCAGTTGTATCCCCCGACCAAGAGTCTGAAGCTCCAGGACACTGCCCCTGAGGCGGTAGAGGTGGGATCCCTCGCTAAGTCCGAGGGAAAAACCGAACCTGGAGGGTAAACAGATGATGATGATGATGATGATATAAATATGGGACTGGGAGGCGTGACCAGTCTTAAGGAATATAATGGATAGAAAGAGTATTCGGACTTACGAGGTTTTTAAAGAAAGCCATCGATGTGAGTCAAGTGCTCGAGCGAGCTCAACCCCTTCCGTTGCTTCAAGGACATATTGACAGTGAGTCATCACCATGGGAGTGAAGTACTGCAACTAACGAGGGAACGGTACGAAGTCGGACGGCGAATTTCGATTTGATTTTTACATATTCGTGAAGGTCTCTTTAAGATGAAACAGGTAGTGGAAGTCTAATTTTTCGCTGGTCCATTTTAAGGGGCCATTTGGGAGTCCAAAGTTGGCGGTGCGCGCAATGAATTGTACAGTACATGCGGGCACGCGTCAGCGCTCACAGCCAGCGGCTGTCTTGCCTCGGCCTTCCCTCTCCAATCCTTCGGTTCTCCACTGTCACCCACCACATACGGCTTCCAAGACTAGCATAGGAAATTGAACACTACGAAAATTGTTATGATAGGCCGCATATCCATATGGGGCTGGGAGGCGAGACCACTCTTAAGGATAATAATGGATAGGAAGAGCATTCTGAGGTACGAGGTTTTAGAAGTAAGCCATCGATATGGCAATTTTTTTGACGTACAGACGTGCTCCATTTTAGCGGGAATACAATAATAATCAATATTTGTCTTTGCTATTGGTTTTAAGGGGTGAGCTCTCATTTGGCGTCTTTCCTCTAAGGAATGGTGGGGGAAGGATTGGGAAAGAAATCGGCTTTCATCTTTTAGGCATGGTTGTATTCGCCTGGTGGTTAAAATGAGAAACCAAGGAAAACCGTTTTCAGGACGCCCAGCACATGCTCATGGTCGCACATTTACCCTCCCCTTTTTTCTACTACTGATAACTATTTCACAATGCTTGTTGATACTCTATCAATCGCACTGCATTTATAAGTAGTAAATGCCCATTTATAAATTGTACTTTTCGGGTAAATATACTTGCTCGTTAGTCAAGACAATGGTTCCAAACACAAGTAGCCTATGAAAAATTATAAATGTCATTGAAGCGGATTGAATACCAGGGGTCTGGAATCACCCCGCGCAAACCTCTAGCGTTACTCAGATAAACACCACCTCTTCAACGTTACGGGAATCGTTTCGCTTGCCATAACTATTCCAGTACCACTGTATAAGTACCATAGTGAGAACTCTAGTTTCTAGTTTCCTTTTTGTTAGGGTTTCAGAGGTAAGACACACTGTCACCTAAACACTGCTTCCTTCTCCATGGGAACTGGAGGTGAACATTCAACCTCCATTAGTCCGTTCCCTCACGAGTTTTAAAATGACAGAGAGTCCCCGAAGACCCCCGATACACAAGGGGCGTGGGGATCTCCTGCGAGAATAACGATCTGGCTTTGGATCAGATGCTCCACATAGAGGACATGGTTTCTCGTTGATAAGAGGGTAAAGTAACGCTTGGAAATATCGTCCTACTACTCCGCTTCTCCATCCTTTATCCTCTTCAGGCGCGCTAGCATGCTCATTCCCAGCCCGAGTGCCCTGAGGGAAGTGCATCCTTTTGGTCTCAGTTAACTGCTCTCAAGGTTTCATGACAGTTATTTTAAGACTTAGCACTTTAGTAACAAGGGACGAGCTCGAAGAGCGTAATTACTGAAATAGTAAACATTTAAACATTTCTGTCTGTCTGAAGTTGTAACTCCGTGTCGACACACGCCACCGCTGATGTTCAAGGGTAGGCTGTCAGCACCAAGCGGTGAAAAAAATGCAACTTCTAATTATGACAAGCCAGTGGGTACAATACCGAGGCTATATCGCAGTGGGCTATATTTACGACAATATATATCACACCCCTCTCCGATAGGTTATGTACGTTCCACGCAATGTAAAGCCGTGTTATTAAATTCAGCAAGTCTGAATTCAGTGAGGATTATAAAGTTGTGTCTGTTAGATAGCGGGGTTTCACTATTCCGAAAGGTGACTTGTTTTTCGTCAATGTGAGAAACTAACGACAACTCATTATATAGCAGTATTCTATATCGCCACCATTCTGGAGTAGGAATACTTCCTCAGTTCTTTAAGACGAACATTAATAAGGGTTGATCACACCACCCTTTCCCCCCTTAAATACCAACTATCAGCACCTCCAACGATTTATACCGAATTATACCCCGCCCCTTCCCTAGCGGAGGGAGTGCTGTCACAACCAGCTGAATAAAAGAGGAAGGTGCAATTAAACTCGGCCTGTTGTGGGGTGCGTTAAGTGCATTACCAGTTATAATTCTGTTTAAATTTGACACATTTTTCATTGCTTCAGTTCCTACAGTTTGATCGATGATGATGCTTTTACCATACAAGCTGGTAAAGTATGTATGTAGAATTATTCGGTTTAGAAACATGTGATTCTCAATCGAAAGACCATATTTTTGACAAATTTAGGAAAGAGTTTGTGCAGAACAGAGCTCATATTTGAATTAAGAGGAATGTATCAGAATCACATGGAGAAATGAGGTGTGTGGAAGTACTCAGGAACATTGTCATTCCCAATAATCTATTCAGGACATTGTCGTGGCACAGCTAAACCATGAATATTCTAATAGAACTAGATTCATCTGCAGTTACTTCAAAATTATTCAATGATTGCTGTCTCCAAATGTACCACACCTTTCTATCATATACAGTAACGAAATTCCTTACACACTGAAATTATACATTCATATGTATTCACTAAACTTCGTTGAAAAGGAAAGTACATCTTGTCTTTCTGTGCATGCGATCACTAGTAACTGGATCAGATGTTTTCGGTGCTGCTCATTAATTTTCTCGAGAAATATTGAGTTAAACTTCTTTTTTCAGTCTGGCTAACAGTGATGCTGCATAATTTAGCGACTATGTTGGTATCTCACCGGCGCCTGCCCCACCCTTCAGCGTCATGACGGTCTCCCGCCCCTTCCCTAGCTGAGGGAGAGCTGTCCCTACCAGCTGAATTAAAGAGGAGCGCACAAAGGAACTCGGCCTGAGGTGCAGTAAGTGGATTACCAGTGCTATCTCGCTTACCACAGCTCACCTCGGTCTGTCACCGTCTACAATAGCCTACACTGCATACAGCTCATTTTTAACTTTTCAAAGAAAGTTGTTCTCTGTTGAGCTAATTCCACTTTATCACTTACAAGCCATCAATGATTCTACGTAGTTAATATTAACTTTAGAAAATAGATAATAATAATTGCCTATGGCATCCGGAGAGGCCTGGTGCGGGTCTTTTTCTCGTAGACGGCCTATTAGGCGACCTGAATGTCTGTAAAGATGACGGCCCTACCTAGGATGATTCCTAATGCTGAAAATGCCACACTCCCAGCCCCCGATCCATTGGAATTAACCAATTAAGGTTAAAATCCCCGACCCGGCCGGGAATCGAACCCGGAACCCGCTGGACCAAAGGCCAGCACACTAACCAATTAGCCATGGAGCCCGACCGAAGATAGATGACAGATCACTACAGATTAGAAAATGAACTTGAAAAGGATGGGCGATATGCTGCATCATCAGAATGGATTAGACTATAGACATTTCCCATTATGAGTTAGGCAAAATGACAGGTTGAGGAACTGAAAATCAGATAATGCATAACATTTACGTTTAGGTGAAAACCTAACAAAAAAGGAAACTAGAGTTCTCACTATGGTACTTATACAGTGGTACTGGAATAATTATGGCAGGCATCTTACTGAGCTGCGCCAGCAAATCAATCAGTTCAGTTAAGTCTACAAAGAACAAATAATTCTCGGAGCAGGCCATCCAACGGTCATGAGAAATTTTCGTCTGTACTGGAGAGTTCGCAATAATGCCCACTGGGCTGCTTGGGGCGTTGGTATTTTAGTCCATTACGATGCGTAAAGCGAAACGATTCCCGTGACCTTGAAGAGGTGGTGTTCATCTGAGTAACGCTAGAGGTTTGCACGGGGTGATTCCAGACCACTAGTGTTCAACCGCTCTAATGACTGTTATCATTTTTCTTAGGCAACTTGTGTTTGGAACCATTGTCTTGACTAAAGCGCAAGTATATTTATTCGAATTGTACAATTTATAAATGGGCATTTACTACTTAACAATGATTTGCAATTGATGGAGTATCAACAAGCATTGTGAAATTGTTAACTGTAGCAGAAAAAAAGTTGAGGGTAAATGTGCGACCATGAGCATGTGCAATTTACAATACGTCTATGTTCAGATTTTTGGCGTTTGAACATTTAGAGGTTTGTATTTTTTGTATGTTTTACCTGATATGACGTCTGTTTAGTGATTTTTGGCGTTCGAAGAGTTGGATGTTTGGATATTTTGTAAGTTTTATCTGATTGGACGTGTGTTTACTGAATTTAGTAGTTTTTGACATTTTTCGATTTGAAGGGTTGGATGTTTGGAATTTTGGAATTTTTACCTGATTTCACGTGTGTTGCCTGGCGAAATTCGGTACATTCCTAATGCTGGAAGTTTTGACATTTGAAGTCGAGGATGATAAATAAATTTCAATATCATAAAGAAGCAGGAAGAGTTTAATTTAGATCTTCCTAGAAGTAATTTCACTGGCATCACTGTTCTCCTCCACATGAACTCTATTGTTCACGACTTTATCTGAAAGATTTTTCTTCATGTTGAAAGGATTTTCAAAATATTCTCTCCATTTATCCAGTGATTCCCTTAGATCAACACTGATTTACCGGAAACGCTTACCATTTACTTTTCCCCTCCATTTCTAAGATTATTTTTACTGTCCAGAAGCGTTTCCCTGGCACTTGACCGAGCCTTTACAAACTATTACAAAAATCTTCTCATGACTTCTTCTTGGATTCTACAATAACCTGATTCATTCTGTTTCGTTCATAAACGTACCATTTCCAGTTTCTGTTCCAGTTTGCAGTGATTTTTGATACGCTTTCTTCTTACGTTTAAAAGCAGCCCTTACTCATTTATTCTACTTACATGTTCGCTATTACCCATTTTATGCGCAGGTGTTCCACGGCATTTCCTCTCTGTTTCTCCTACAGTATCCCTATATGCCACATATTCTCTTTCTATATCTTGAACATGCTGATTGTCTCTTCTTCGGAACATATCACTAACCAAATTCGTGTATTTCTGTATAATTTCTTTTTCCTGGAGATTTTCTCTTTCCTACACCTACAGATACTTAGTTCACCGCAGATTATTCAGTGGTATATTTGATTTTTAAAACGGAAAATCCGCACATACCCAAGGGATTGAATGTCTGTTTTGATATAAACTATAACGGATCCGGTGACCCTCTGAGCAGTGGTGAATAGCCTTATGCTTGAAGAATATATTCCTAGCTGCCAATTCCGTACTAGCACCGAAGATCAGAAAAAAAAATCCCATTCATATTATCTTCCATATCCTCCCCACATTTACTCATCACTTTCTTAAATCCTTGAATCTATTTCAAATTCTTGGATTGAATTCGCCAATTGATACTATCCTATCCTTGCTGCTCAACCTGACTGTGATATTCACTCACCGTTTCGTACAATTTGTAAACTTTGTCATCACCTGCACCCTCACATGGTGAATTCACCCAGATATCTATTATGGTTGGAGAAAATCTTGCCGAACATATACATGGTGCTGCATCTAATACGCTGGGAACAACATAACTAGGTAAATCTTCTATATATATATCGTGTGGTACAGCTGCCCCTATTCACGCAGTTTTATGCAACCCGCAGATTATAGTCGAACCTAAAAATATTGACCTTGACTACTCACTACAATGTCTGCTCTTACAACGCTTTCCGTAATTCGTTTATTCGTGTCAAGCAAATCAGCATTAATGATAAAATACCGATTGATGGTAAAGAATCGTGAAAATTATGTGTCGCAGAAACGTCCTGTACAGAGAATATTATTGGTGAATGACTAGAAGTATCAGCAACACAACAGCGCAAAACAGCAACCCGTGGTAGCCGAGCTTGCTGAAAGTTAGAGGAGTGTACCGGTGTTCGTTAGTAGGCGGTTCGAATCCTGTGGTCGACGAATATTTTTATTGCGTTGTTGATGTTCGTGAGAGTCGTGTTGTTGACGACAAATCTAAATCATGATCAGTTCTCATATTGCAGGTACTCAGCTATGTTTGTTTTTTAAGGAGCTCTTAAAAGAGCTATTTGCAATAAAGTGAGATTGTACCGACAGCGGTGCGATGGGCTTATGTATGGCCATTCGATTAATGAAGCAAATGTTCAAAATGACCACCTGCTTCGTTAATGCACATCTGAGCACGGTGGAGGAGAGACATTCTTGTTTGTTGCAACATATGTGGTGGAATCTGCCTGCAGGCTTCCGTGATGAGCCGCCGTAAATGATTCGGGCTCTCAGGCTCCTCCTCATAGACTCTTTCCTTTAAATAACCCCAGAGGAAAAAGTCGAGTGGAGTAAGGTCAGGTGATCTAGCCGGCCATGTGACCGGACTCCCTCGTCCAATCCATCGTCCACGATATGTCCTATGCAAGTGGTTCCGTACTGCCAACGACCAGTGTGGGGGAGCTCCATCCTGCTGGAACCACATCCGTAACCGTGTCATAAGGGGCACATCCTCCAAGAAGAGTGGGAGGTACTCACGAAGAAACTCTAGATAGCGTCGTCCCGTGAGGTTTCCTTCGAAGAAATATGGCCCAATTATCTTGTCACCTAGTATCCCGCACCACACGTTGACGCCCCATTGTACCTGAAATCGAGCTCCCCTGATCCAGTGAAGATTTTCAACGCTCCAGTAATGGAAGTTGTGACGTATAACAGTTCCGTTGTTGTGAAATCTGGATTCATCACTAAAGAGAATGTCCATTAAGAAATTCGCATCAGCTTCAACTCTTTGTAATATCCATTGCGAAAATTCTATCCGTTTTGGAAAGTCATCTCCGTGAAGTTCCTGGTGCAGCTGTTGATGGAAAGGGTGGAATTTATGGCGGTGCAATATTCGCAGTACAGATACATGACTGATGTTCAGTTCATTTCCTATGCCCCGAGAGCTTGTGTGCGGGTTGTATGCAATTGTATTTTGAACAGCTTCGTCGTTATTTCCAGACGTCACTGGAGCATCCCGAACGGGGGGTAATGTATGAAATGACCCCGTTGCACGCAACCGTCTTTCAACACGTCGAAATGTATCTGCAGTTGGCAGCCTTCGTCCAGGAAATCGTTCTTGATACAAGCGTCTGGCTTCCCATGCATTTTGCCTTGCTTCTCCATAAAGTAGTACCATATTCACATAATCATCCCGTGAATACATAATGTTTGCTTTCGTGCTAACCGTACAGTACGTGCTCACACGTTGATGCTAGGATTACGATATGCTGTTTCATGTGCCCTACGTATGAAGTGTAGACCGCTGTTAGTTGGTCTTCGAGTCGAACGTGCACAGTTGCTTGGTTGAATGGGTGGGTCAGAATGTTGACAACACGTGCACTGCGCTTTATTCCCTGTAGTCGTTTGCCATATGGAAGTCGCATGTTATTATTCCTTTCGTATGTATGCTTTCTTTGTAAAGGTGGCAAATTACTTTTGAGACTTAAGAACGTTAAATATTTATTACGAATGGCCTTACAAGTATAATATAAAAATAAAATTGAAAAGCTCGTAACTAGATTTGAACTCTAAATGCCTGCTAACATACCGTATGCTCGCTGCGATTAGTTCATTTAGCCACTGCAGGCGACAAAGAATTGGTCTCGCAGCTCTGTACTAATGGAATTACCTAGGCTATCGCTTCGATACTGATCGTTGATGTTAAAAGTTCTGAACTCGAATGTGCAAACACCACAGTGAACTAAAGATTCGCGTCTCTCTTACGCCCAGATAGTTGCAACCATTTTCTACGCGTTACTTGGTTGAATGAGTCCAGCGTTATGTTTCAGGTGGTATTCACAATCGGTGCGTATGTGGCGATATTTATGATACCTGTTTATTATAACTTCCGTAGAAGAATATCGGAGACTTCAGAAAAGTCTTCGTAAACGATGCCTAGGCGAATACGAAATGACATTAAAAAATGCATGACTCAAGAATGGTTGGAACCCTTCCCGCTTCCTATAACCTATCGAGGTACGTCTTCCGTACGTAATTCCGCGCAGCTATTTGCACCATACAAGTGCCATCCTTGTAACTCTGTATTCACGAGGAGAGCGGAAGTTCCCGCTTCGACAAGTTACTGATGAGTTACAGCGTTATGGTCCCGTTTTATGCCTTTTTTGATCGCTCTAACGGTTGTAATTACATGGCGTAAGCTATCACATCTGCTGTACAGCATTTGCGTGCCACAGATTATAAACTACAGTGCAAAACACGTTTCTATCAATTTCGATGTGATGAGACTGTACAAAATGGTGGTGCATTGACATGTCTGTAATTGGTCTTACTCTATCACGTTTTCTATGATACCACGACCGCCCTTTCTATCAAAAGAAAATGGCCTCTTGGACCAATCAAGTGCGCAATTCTCTACCGACAGCTATAGACGTGTTTATGGTTTGTACAGTATAGTAACATTTCGTAAAAATTAGTAGAGTATTGGACACCGCTCTACATAAAATGGTACAGTGTTTTTGAGATGGACCTCACTTACTGCCTCTTGTACCATTTTTCCATTGTGCGGAGAAGTCTACATCGGGTTAACTGCACATAACATTGCTGTAAGGTGTTGCGCAAGATGGGACAAGAGGCATTTACGTCCTAGCTGGTTGCATATATTCGGGAAAAAATAGGGGCAGCTGTACCACCCGGTATATACCAGGTGGCTCACGGACGCCGTACTTTCTACTTATAAATGTCCCGCATGCATAAGTGATGTGTGGGGTGTCGGCCGACTGATTTTAACAGGGGAACTACTGCCAGCGGGCAGGTTACGTCAGAATATGAAGAGATAAGAAACAGAGTCACACTCGCAGCATGTTACTCAGCGCTGGCGGTCGAATGCACCCCTTGCATTAGTAAACATCGCTTTCGACCGCATATTTCTAGGCTGGTGTATGGTACAGCCGCATTATATTAACTTTCTGCTTATCGCCAATGGCTAGTGTGTTCAGCAGCGACGAATACATAGACATTATTTTAATCTGGACAACCCGGTCGGAATGCAACCGAAGTTCCATACAGACGTATGCCTTCTCCACAAGTATTTCACCGAACAGTATTCGTTTTTGTTCCATGCAATCAACTCTTTTATCGAGTTGAATGTCTACACGTGTCTAAATTAATAAGTGATTAAATTTCCTCTTCTGCATCTTTGGCGTGTTAACAAAGAGTAGCGGCGATTAGGGGGTGGGGCGTGAAGGGAAAGTCGCCCCCGCCCCTCGCCACTTTGTGGAGTAAACATTACATATTCACTTTAGCCACCTGGAACTAGGAATTATTATTATTTGTTTTGCTAATTGCTTTTTTTTTTTTTTGCTAGCGGCTTTACGTCGCGCCGACACAGATAGGTCTTACGGCGACGATGGGATAGGAAAGGCCTAGGAGTTGGAAGGAAGCGGCCGTGGCCTTAATTAAGGTACAGCCCCAGCATTTGCCTGGTGCGAAAATGGGAAACCACGGAAAACCATTTTCAGGGCTGCCGATAGTTGGATTCGAACCTACTATCTCCCGGATGCGAGCTCACAGCCGCGCGCCTCTACGCGCACGGCCAACTCGCCCGGTGCTGCTGCTAATTGCTTTACGTCGCACCGACACAGATAGGTCTTATGGCGACGATGGGATAGGAAAGGCCTAGGAGTTGGAAGGAAGCGGCCGTGGCCTTAATTAAGGTACAGCAACAGCATTTGCGTGGTGTGAAAATGGGAAACCACGGAAAACATCTTCAGGGCTACCCACAGTGGGATTCGAACCCACGATCTCCCTGATGCAAGCTCACAGCGAATTATTTGTAAAAGAAACGTTATCTGTACAAGCCTTTGTGTCTTATCTGCTAATTCTTTCCTTTATTTTACATAATTATTAACATAATTTTTGGCGGAAATAAGCACCAAATGCCGTTCGTCGCGGCTAACCGATTTGTATAGCGCTACGGCAAGTAGTGGAGACTTTGCATGTGCTGTGGGGAAGGGTAGTAGGGGTATAATGTTTTTGCCAAGGTCGTGGACACTGAGTTATAATTCACCGGTATGCCGCACGCTTTCGTCAGTCTGGCAGCCTCCTCAGTGTCTGTTAGTTCCTTAGTGTGTAGTCTATTAAAATACTAAATAACTTTTAATTGCATGATCATGCCGTTCTTCTATTTAATTGTACCGGATGAGCTAGCCGTGGAGTTAGGGCCGCGCAGCTGCGAGCTCGCACCCGGGAGATAGTGGTTTCGAATCCCACTGTCGGCAGCCCTGAAGACGGTTTTCCGTGGTTCCCCATTTTCACACCAGGAAAATGCTGGGGCTCTACCTTAATTAAGGTCACGGCCGCTTCCAACTCATTCCTAGGCCTATCCCGTCCCATCGTCGCCATAAGACCTATCTGTGTCGGTGCGACGTAAAGCAAAATAGTAGAATATTTTTTTACAATTGGTTTTACGTCGCACCGACGCAGATAGGAATTATGGCTACGATGAGACAGGAAGGGCTACGCGTGGAAAGGAAGCGGCCATGGCCTTAAATACGGTACAGCCCCAGCACTTGCCTGGTGTGAAAATGGGAAACCACGGATAACCATGTGCAGGGCTGCCGACAGTGGGAATTGAAACCACTATATGCCGGGTGCGAGCTTGCAGCTGCGCGGCCCTAACTCCACGGCTAGCTCAGCCGGTACAATTAAATAGAAGTACGGTATGATCACGCAATTAAAAGTTATTTAGTATTTTAATACACACTAAGGAACTAACAGACACTGAACAGGGTGCCAGACTGACGAATGCGCGCGGCATACAGGTGAATTATAACTCAGTGTCCACGACCTTGGCAAAAACATTATACCCCTTCTACCCTTCCCCACAGCACATGCAAAGTCTCCACTACTTGCCGTAGCGCTATACAAATCGGTTAGCCGCGACGAACGGCATTTGGTGCTAATTTCCGTCAACAATTATGTTATTTTTTTGCTAGGGGCTTTACGTCGCACCGACACAGATGGGTCTTATGGCGACGATGGGATAGGAAAGGCCTAGGAGTTGGAAGGAAGCGGCCGTGGCCTTAATTAAGGTACAGCCCCAGCATTTGCCTGGTGCGAAAATGGGAAACCACGGAAAACCATTTTCAGGGCTGCCGATAGTTGGATTCGAACCTACTATCTCCCGGATGCAAGCTCACAGCCGCGCGCCTCTACGCGCACGGCCAACTCGCCCGGTAACAATTATGTTAATAATTAAAGAAAATAAAGGAAAGAATTAGCAGATAAGACACAAAGGCTTGTACAGATAACGTTTCTTTTGCAAATAATTCGCTGTGAGCTTGCATCCGGGAGATCGTTGGTTCGAATCCCACTGTGGGCAGCCCTGAAGATGGTTTCCGTGGTTTCCCATTTTCACACCACGCAAATGCTGTTGCTGTACCTTAATTAAGGCTACGGCCGCTTCCTTCCAACTCCTAGGCCTTTCCCATCCCATCGTCGCCATAAGACCTATCTGTGTCGGTGCGACGTAAAGCAATTAGCAAAACAAACAATAATAATAATTCCTAGTTCCAGGTGGCTAAAGTGAATATGTAATGTTTACTCCACAAAGTGGCGAGGGGCGGGGACGACTTTCCCTTAACGCCCCACCCCCTAATCGCCGCTACTCTTTGTTAACACGCCAAAGATGCAGAAAAGGAAATTTAATCTCTTGTTAATTTATAAATGTGTAGACATTCCACTCGATAAAAGAGTTGCTTGTATGAAACAAAAACGATACTGTTCGGTGAAATACTTGTGGAGAAGGCATACGTCTGTTTGGAGCTTCGGTTGCATTCCGACCGGGTTGTCCAGATTAAAATAATGTCTATGTATTCGTCGCTGCTGAATACACTAGCCATTGGCGATAAGCAGACAGTTAATATAATGCGGCTGTACCATACACCAGCCTAGAAATATGCGGTCGAAAACGATGTTTACTAATGCAAGGGGTGCATTCGACCGCCAGCGCTGAGTAACATGCTGTGAGTGTGACTCTGTTTCTTATCTCTTCATATTCTGACGTAACCTGCCCGCTGGCAGTAGTTCCCCTGTTAAAATCAGTTGGCCGACACCCCACACATCACTTATGCATGCGGGACATTTATAAGTAGAAAGTACGGCGTCCGTGAGCCACCTGGTATATATAATCTTTAACGATTGTGAAAAACCGGCTATCTGACATTGCACTTCCGAACCATTATTCTCCTTAAGACTAGTCACGCCTCTCAGCCACGTACGGATATGCAGTCCATCAGAACAATTGTGCTTGTGTTCATTTTCATATGCTCATGTGTACAGGAAAATAAACCTTACATACATTGTAGCATAGGCCTGCTGCAGAAATATATGCATGATTCCCCCATACAGTATAATGCATGTAAGGTTCAATAATTAGGCTAATTCAAGTAAGACATCTAACCGGGCGCTGTTATTTAGCAACTTCAAATACTACGTTGGCTATATCGTTCCAACGAATGAATATTGGCGTCGCAACTATTATTTGTTAAATTGAACAAATACCGAACATCATTGTACGAGTCCCACTGAACGGTCAGCGTACTGGCCTTCGGTTCAGAGGGTCCCGGGTTCTATTCCTGGCCGGGTCGGGGATTTTAACCTTAATTGGTTAATTCCAATGGCACGGGGGCTGGGTGTATGTGTTGTCTTCATCATCATTTCATCCTCATCATGACGCGCAGGTCACCTACGGGTGTCAAACAGAAAGACCTGCACCTGGCGAGCCGAACCCGTCCTGGGATATCCCGGCACTAAAAGCCATAGGACATTTCAATTCATTTCATTGTACGAGACCACAGGGTTGAGATATTTCTAGCAGTATGCAAGTAGGTTCATGTTTGTGGGTTACTGTAGTCACGTCCTAGTTCGTGAACCATGGGCAACGGCTGAGTGGCCTAGTAAGTGGTCCTGAGAGTCGGGATACCAGTTGCTATGGAATGGGAGTGGGCATCTCGGACATATTCTGAGTCGTGGCCCTCCTTGTGCTCAGGCGGCTAGGACTACACAATTCACCGGTGGTCCATAACCCGTTAGAGGAGAGATCCTCACTTGGACTATGTGCAAGTAGGGCAGCATCCTGCTTCATGAATTTACCGAGCTCAGAACACTTTAAGCAAGCCTCGGACCTATGGGAGTAATGGAGTCCCACTCCCATTTGACAGGCGAGGGACTCCTTGGAAACAACTTGGCGAACGAAATGGAATTCGATGGGGAGCTATCAATATTAATGGGGCTTATGGAAGAAAGAAGGTAGAACTTGCTGAGTCAGCAAAGAGGATGCATCTGGATGTGCTAGGAGTAAGTGATATTCGGGTACGGGGAGATAAGGAGGAAGAGATAGGAGATTATAAGGTGTACTTGACGGGTGTTAGAAAGGGAAGGGCAGAGTCTGGGGTAGGGCTCTTTATCAGGAATACCATTGCACGCAACATAGTTTCTGTTAGGCACGTAAGTGAGCGAATGATGTGGGTAGATTTGTCAGTGGGAGGAATTAGGACAAGAATTGTGTCCGTGTATTCACCATGTGAGGGTGCAGATGAGGATGAAGTTGACAAGTTTTATGAAGCATTGAGTAACATCGTGGTCAGGGTCAACAGCAAGGATAGAATAGTGCTAATGGGCGATTTCAATGCGAGAGTTGGGAATAGAGCTGAAGGATACGAAAGGGTGATTGGTAAATGTGGGGAAGATATGGAAGCTAATGGGAACGGGAAGCGTTTGCTGGACTTCTGTGCTAGTATGGGTTTAGCTGTTACGAATACATTCTTCAAGCATAAGGCTATTCACCGCTACACATGGGAAGCTAGGGGTACCAGATCCATAATAGACTATATCTTAACAGACTTTGAATTCAGGAAATCTTTTAGGAATGTACGAGTTTTTCGGGGATTTTTCGATGATACAGACCATTATCTGATCTGTAGTGAACTAAGTATCTCTAGGCCTAGGGTAGAGAAAGTGAAATCTGTCTGCAAACGAATAAGGGTAGAAAATCTCCAGGACGAGGAAATTAGACAGAAGTACATGGATATGATTAGTGAGAAGTTTCGAACAGTAGACAGTAAGCAGGTTCAGGATATAGAAAGTGAATGGGTGTCATACAGGGATGCTGTAGTAGAAACAGCAAGGGAATGCCTAGGAACAACTGTGTGTAAAGATGGGAAAAGGCGAACTTCTTGGTGGAATGATGAAGTGAGAGCAGCCTGTAAACGTAAAAAGAAGGCTTATCAGAAATGGCTCCAAACAAGGGCCGAGGCAGACAAGGATTTGTACGTAGATGAAAGAAACAGAGCGAAACAAATAGTTGTTGAATCCAAAAAGAAGTCATGGGAAGATTTTGGTAATAACTTGGAAAGGCTAGGTCAAGCAGCAGGGAAACCTTTCTGGACAGTAATAAAGAATCTTAGGAAGGGAGGGAAAAAGGAAATGAACAGTGTTTTGAGTAATTCAGGTGAACTCATAACAGATCCCAGGGAATCACTGGAGAGGTGGAGGGAATATTTTGAACATCTTCTCAATGTAAAAGGAAATCATCATGGTGGTGTTGCAAACAGTCAAGCTCATGGGGAGGAGGAAAATGATGTTGGTGAAATTATGCTTGAGGAAGTGGAAAGGATAGTAAATAAACTCCATTGTCATAAGGCAGCAGGAATAGATGAAATTAGACCTGAAATGGTGAAGTATAGTGGGAAGGCAGGGATGAAATGGCTTCATAGAGTAGTAAAATTAGCGTGGAGTGTTGGTAAGGTACCTTCAGATTGGACAAAAGCAGTAATTGCACCTATCTATAAGCAAGGGAACAGGAAGGATTGCAACAACTATCGAGGTATCTCATTGATTAGTATACCAGGCAAAGTATTCACAGGCATCGTGGAAGGGTGGGTGCGATCAGTCGTTGAGAGGAAGTTGGATGAAAACCAGTGTGGTTTCAGACCACAGAGAGGCTGTCAGGATCAGATTTTCGGTATGCGCCAGGTAATTGAAAAATGCTACGAGAGGAATAGGCAGTTGTGTTTATGTTTCGTAGATCTAGAGAAAGCATATGACAGGGTACCGAGGGAAAAGATGTTCGCTATACTGGGGGACTATGGAATTAAAGGTAGGTTATTAAAATCAATCAAAGGCATTTATGTTGACAATTGGGCTTCAGTGAGAGTTGATGGTAGAATGAGTTCTTGGTTCAGGGTACTTACAGGAGTTAGACAAGGCTGTAATCTTTCACCTTTGCTGTTTGTAGTTTACATGGATCATATGCTGAAAGGTATAAAATGGCAGGGAGGGATTCAGTTAGGTGGAAATGTAGTAAGCAGCCTGGCCTATGCTGACGACTTGGTCTTAATGGCAGACTGTGCCGAAAGCCTGCAGTCTAACATCTTGGAACTTGAAAATAGGTGCAATGAGTATGGTATGAAAATTAGCCTCTCGAAGACTAAATTGATGTCAGTAGGTAAGAAATCCAACAGAATTGAATGTCAGATTGGTGATACAAAGCTAGAACAGGTCGATAATTTCAAGTATTTAGGTAGTGTGTTTTCCCAGGATGGTAATATAGTAAGTGAGATTGAATCAAGGTGTAGTAAAGCTAATGCAGTGAGCTCGCAGTTGCGATCAACAGTGTTCTGTAAGAAGGAAGTCAGCTCCCAGACGAAACTATCTTTACATCGGTCTGTTTTCAGTCCAACTTTGCTTTATGGGAGCGAAAGCTGGGTGGACTCAGGATATCTTATTCATAAGTTAGAAGTAACAGACATGAAAGTAGCAAGAATGATTGCTGGTACAAACAGGTGGAAACAATGGCAGGAGGGAACTCGGAATGAGGAGATAAAGGCTAATTTAGGAATGAACTCGATGGATGAAGCTGTACGCATAAACCGGCTTCGGTGGTGGGGTCATGTGAGGCGAATGGAGGAGGATAGGTTACCTAGGAGAATAATGGACTCTGTTATGGAGGGTAAGAGAAGTAGAGGGAGACCAAGACGACGATGGTTAGACTCTGTTTCTAACGATTTAAGGATAAGAGGTATAGAACTAAATGAGGCCACAACACTAGTTGCAAATCGAGGATTGTGGCGACGTTTAGTAAATTCTCAGAGGCTTGCAGACTGAACGCTGAAAGGCATAACAGTCTATAATGATAATGTATGTATGTATGTATGTATGTATGCAAGTAGGTAACTATAAATGCAGATGTCTGGAGGCTTTAGAAACCCCTCCTGATTGATTCTCAAGGAAAGAAAGAACATTAGGCTGTTTCCTTAATTTCGTCACCAATGCTATTATTTGGTCTGTTGCACTGTGATCAATTACTACTTGTCGGCGGTTTGCCTGCAAAATTGACTCGCATTTTATGCCAGGGGAAGTTCTTTTCCAAAAATATATTTGAAAACTAAACCTCTGAACCTAATTAGAGCAATGTTCAGTACAAATATTCCCTTGTAATGAGAGAGAGAGAAATTGTGAGCGAAATACACACTGAATACGTCTCCTATTAGATGAAGATTTTGATTATAATACAGTACATTAAGTCCTTACAATTCTTTAGCTTATCATCCCTTTGAACTGAGAGCTACGCCGGCCATCAATGCAGTTGTGATGAGTAGCTCGTGAATGTGTCGCTCAAAATAAACGCTTCACTCCTATGAACTGTGAACTAACTACTCAATTTCAATGAACTGGTAATTCAAACACTTCACAGTTCTCACACTTCATAACATTCGCAACTCATTCGATTCGCTTGCCACTCGCTCTCTACCCCCTTCCACTATCTGCGTCATTTATTTCCAAGCCCATCCTACCTATCAACTGTGTTCTCACACGTATTTCCTTCTTCATATAAGACAGGCTTCTCTGTTTATTTTCTCCTCGTCCCTATTAATCATCATCTAATGCTGTAAACGGGTAAGCTGTTGGGTGTCCATTATTACATAGCTCCGCCACCTGTTGGTAATATTATGAAGTATTATGAAGTTTTATTGAGTGATTGAGGTACTGTCAATGAAGTTTGTGCTGAATTACATGGTGAGTAAGGTCAGTATACTGTAGCTTTGTCAGCCTTCATTACTTCATGAACGAACTATTTCATTTGAACGAGTCACTGTAAAGAGTGTCCGGCTCCATGGCTAAATGGTTAGCGCGCTGGCCTTTGGCCACAGGAGTCCCGGGTTCGATTCCCGGCAGGGTCGGGAATTTTAACCTTAATTGATTAATTTCGCTGACACGGGGGCTGGGTGTATGTGTCGTCTTCATCATCATTTCATCCTCATCATGACGCGCAGGTCACCTACGAGAGTCAAATCAGAAGACCTGCATCTGGCGAGCCGAACTTGTCCTCGGACACTCCCGGCACTAAAACCATACGCCATTTCATTTCATTTCATTTTTACTGTAAAGAGTGAGAATGAGTGAAGTAGTTCAAACGAATGAACTGGTTCGACCTATCGCTACAATGCAGTGCGTGTGACATCAGGGCATCGGTGATAGATCTGAAACCTGCTACTTAATCGGGGGAATTTAAATGAAAGTAGCAGTCACAGAACACACATGGGTATCACGAAGGTTAACATAAAAACAGGAAAATAGGAAGACAGTTTATAATTTAAAATCCATGTCCCACGGACTCTAGTGTTCGTTATTTATTCTAGCATGAGTATGAGTATGAGGCAGGGATGTGAAGTTGTCTAGTTGATTGGTACATACTTCAGAATGTAAAGAAATGCCACGGTCCTCTGTACGTTTACCTAACGAATGTTCTCCACTGCGGTATACAACGTTGGAGTTAGAGATACTTGTATGAGTTGTGCATGTGCTGCTATTAATGTGTGTGGAACAATTCCGGCGTTAATTAGCCGCACAGATGGATTATTGGATCTGCTATTATGGAACTCTGCTGACGAGTTTTGTACACTAAGTCACCATTTGCGATGGTAAATTCATTACCAATTTCGTATCAAAACATTAGTTCACAAATTTAATGACGGAGAGCAGTTAAAGGAGAGAGCATTTTCAACTCCACAAAATGAGACAGGACTGCGCAGTCTGAAACATTTTAACCTCTAAGTTGCATTCATGAACCAACACAGGTATAAGTTTCAACGATTTCTGAGTAAGACTCTATCCACTTTTATTCCTTTGCATTGATCTCAGTTCTAGAGGTCATACAAACATACTGTAAAGTGTCGGCGTGTAGGTAAAGAAGTACACAACTGGTAGCGTTTTTTCTTGGATTTATTAACTGACATTAATTGCTTACATACACTGCTACAGAGGTACATAACAAACCAAGTTCGCGCTTTCGCACTTTCTCGCTGTTCTCAATGTTCAGTTACCGTACATTAGTTATTTACGTTATCACTTATAGTACGCGAACCGTTTCTTGAGCCCTGAGCTCCGTAGTGCTGAATGCTGTCCGTTCACTCCCAGCAGTCTACGTTCACAGTCCCTTGCCAATCCAACGTCGAACTCTCCATGGTGCACCGGGAACAACGTTAGAGAGACTCAACTCCTCGAAGACAGACAGAATGAACACTCTGCTCTACGGGCAGAACACTCGCAGCGACAGGCAGACAGAATGCCTCTTTAACTCAGGCTGAACCCCAACTCGAACTGGCACTGTCCACAGCCGTACTCCTCGAGAGCACTCACTATCAGCCTGAACTGACTCCACTCTACTCACTGCCAATCGCTAGTGGAACTCAGCTCTAGCTGAACAGCTGAAGCTCGCCCGATCTGCCTACCAGATGTGGCGAGAAAGGACACACATCCAAACTCCTCTCGACAGCGAATGATCTGGGTTTACCTTCCAATCCTTTCTTACATCACCGGGAGTTCTCCAGTGAGCTAACGGTGCTACGGCAGTAGTTGTGGCAGAGGGGCTGGCCTTGCGTGTGCAGCTCGCCACTGATTGGCTCGCATTATGGCGGTCGGCGGGGAACTAACTCGGTGAAGTCATTCGCGGCTAGGTCTAGGCTAAGTTCCTCCTCTCAAGCCCTTATGATGAAATGGCGTAAACCGCCCCAATGCATTCCTGCATGGTAAGAGGTGACTATATGGCACTATCCTCGCACATCCGTTGTTATTATTATGATTATTATTATTATTATTATTATTATTATTATTATTATTATTATTATTATTATTATTATTATTATTATTATTATTATTATTATTACTGCTCTGCGAGTTTTGTATGAAATTTTTGCTTAACGTAGGTGATAGTTGTGGTGTTATAGTGATTTTTACAAATCACGCACTACTGTACTGAAGTTGGCAGAGCACACTCTAATAAAGTGATTTCGTAAAAGAAAAGTTGGGTTCGGGAATTAAAGCTCGTAAGTTTAACTACTAAGAGTGTCATTATAGTCATTCCCTGACGTGCGTTATCAATCAAATTAGCCCTAAGTTTAATGAAGGTGTTCGAGTCCTTGAAACGAGATAAATTTACCTGAAGTGATGGAAAGCCGTCTTGGACTGAAGCTCATTTATTGTTGAAGTTGACGCGTAATCGTTTACTACTTCGAAATTTTTTCGTAATACTTGCATTATTATTATTATTATTATTATTATTATTATTATTAAATCATGTATACGTAGTACAGTCATTAAGTTCTGAGACTTGACGCCTGGAGGATAGGCACCCATACGACTCAGTATGTTGCACACGATGCCGCATTACACGGCGTACTCCTACACAGAACCACATCCACCCTCAAAATAGTCGCCGTTGGCCGTTAACCACTTACACAGAACCACACCCACCCACAAAATAGTCGCCGTTGGCTGTTATGAATGTTTGCCAGCGTAGGTATAGCTGCTGGAAGCACCACTGAAGGGAAACACCATGTTTGGTCTCCAGTTATTATCCGGTTGAGAAACGTCGGATCATCGTCAGCACTACTGATGAGGTCACCACAAATCGTCATGCGATCATCACGCTGGTCTTGCGACAGAATTCGTGGCACACTGTGCTGGATAGCACGAGACATGTTGAGGTCATCCGTCAGAATTTTGTGGCAAGTACCATGGCTGACCCGAATTGCTACTGCGACATCGTCTACCGATTGGGGGCGGTTAGCACGCACCAACGTTGCAACTTCTTGGATCTTGCGTTCCGTTCGACCTGTTTGTGGCCGAACAGTACGCACATCATCTTCCAAGCTGTCCCGTCCTTGCACAAAACATCGGTGCCACCTAAACACAACAATGCGACTCAATGCGTCCTCACCGTAAACCTGCTGCATCATTTCAAACGTTTCAGCAGCGATTTTGCCTCATTTCTGGCAGAACTTGTTGTTTGCCCGTTGCTTAAACTGTGGCATGTCAAGGTCCGACAGGCGCATTCAAATCACCGTCACAACAACGACCGTACGTCTGCTTCCAGTGCATGCACTCAACTGTGTCTTGCAGGGACGAGAGACTAACTGATATGGTACCATACCACGGCGCCACCTATGACTTATAGTGCACTACAGCGCCATCATGCGGTCAGTCTCAGAATGTAATGAATGTACTACGTATTATTTTGTATGCTCCAGTTTATTTCCGTGCTAAGGGGTCGGGTTGACGTAAGCAATATTTTTTGTGGTATATTTTTACGGCCTAATGCCCTTCCTCACTCAAACTTCACTTGAGGAGCTAGTAAGCATGAAATAAGTTATAGTGAATAAAATAGGGTAAGCAGGTGGAAGAAATTGACTGTAGCCTATGAATAGGCACTCTTCCGGCAGTTGCCTGGAAGCGGAAATAGGAATCCACAGACAAGCACGGAAAGCAGCCGACGGTGGGGTTCGAAACCACTCGCCTCCCGAATGCAGAGCTTGGTCCATAGTCGCAGCCCGTTCATACTCCTGGCCAGTCCACTCGATTATTATAATTGTTATTATGCAGGGGGCACAACGGTACACTTAACACCTTTTGCAGATGATGATGTTCTTCTGTGCAGAGTAGTAATAAATAAGTTACACGATTGTGAGCAACTGCAAAATGACCTCGATAATGTCGTGAGACCGGGCGAGTTGGCCGTGCGCGTTGAGGCGCGCGGCTGTGAGCTTGCATCCGGGAGATAGTAGGTTCGAATCCCACTATCGGCAGCCCTGAAGATGGTTTTCCGTGGTTTCCCATTTTCACACCAGGCAAATGCTGGGGCTGTACCTTAATTAAGGCCACGGCCGCTTCCTTCCAACTCCTAGGCCTTTCCTATCCCATCGTCGCCATAAGACCTATCTGTGTCGGAGCGACGTAAAGCCCCTAGCAAAAAAAAAAATGTCGTGAGATGGACAGTAGGCAATGGTATGACGATAAACGGGATAAAAAGTCAGGTTGTGAGTTTCACAAATAGGAAAGTCCTCTCAGTTATAATTACTGCGTTGATGGGGTGAAAGTTCCGTATGGGGATCATTGTAAGTATCTAGGTGTTAATATAAGGAAATATATATTTATTTGGGATAATCAAATAAATATGATTGAAAATAAAGGGTACAGATTTCTGCACATTGTTATGAGGGTGTTTAGGGGTTGTAGTAAGGATGTAATGGAGAGGGCATATAAGTCACTGGTAAGACCCCAACTAGAGTATGGTTCCAGTTTATGTTATCCTCACCAGGGTCACTTGATTGAAGATCTGGAAAAGTCAAGAGAAAAGCAGGTCGATTTGTTCCGGGTGGTTTCCGAAAAATAAGTAGCGTTACAAAAATGTTGCAAAGTTCGGGCTGGGAAGACATGGGATAAATGATACGAGCTGCACGACTGAGTGGTATGTTCCGAGCTGTCAGTGGAGAGATGGCGTGGAATGAAATCAGCGGTGTCTTTAAAAGTAATAAAAATCACAATCTGAAGGTAAAGCTGGAATTTATGGGAATAAATTGGGGCAAATGTTCGTTTATAGGAACTGGACTTGGGGATTGGATTAAATTACCAAGGAAGATGTTAAAAAATGTCCAATTTCTTTGCAATCATTTAAGAAAGGACTAGGAAAACAACACACAGGGAATTCGCCACCTGGGCGACTGCCCTATATTCAGATCTGTAGTGATTCGTTGCTTAATTGGTTACATACATTTATGAGCTTTCCTAATTTCCAGAATTCCCCTATTCTAGGTTTAGTAGCTCCTCCACATTTTGGAAGATGTCCGAGTTATAGTAAAGTAAACTCGTGTCCTCATGCCGAGGTGTTGCAGCTCTTTCCGGGCACACCGCTATTGGGGGTGAGCTGCATGTACCGTTTCAACCACATACCAGTCCTCCTACATTTCTTAAATTTCAGGCAGTACCGGGAATCGCACCCGGGCCCTCCGAGGAGGGCAGCAAATAACACTAACCGTTACGCTACCGAGGTGGACCGAGGTATAGTGACAGTATATTATGACTTAGAGGATATATCTACCATAAACTACACTTAAATTAAGATGCATCAATGGGCTGTGATGTTTGGGTCAACAGTCCAAAGACTGGTTTGATGCAGCTGTCCATCGCACCCTATCATGTGCTTAACGTTTCATTTCTACTTAACTACTACATCCTACTCCTACTCTTATCTGTTTGTCATAGTCATACCTTCGTCTACGCCCGCCTTTTTTCACCGCCTCCCTTTCTCTCAAAAAACAACTGAACAAGTCCTGGGTTTCTTAAGATATATCCGTCGTCGCCATAAGACCTGTCTGTGTCGGTGCAACGTAAAGCAACTAGCAAAAAAAAAAAAGATATATCCTATCAATCTATTCTTCTTCTGGCCAAATTTCGCCAAATCGTTCTCCCCTCACCAATTTAATTCAGTATATCTTCATTTGTAAGTCCATCTATCCATCTAACCATCAGCATTCTTCTGTAACAACACATTTCAAAAGCTTCCAGTTTCTTCCTTTCTGAGCTAGTTGTCGTCAATGTTCCCCTTCCACACAATGCCACGCTCCAAACGAAAATCTGCAAAAACCTTTTTTCTAATTCCTATATCAATGTTCGAACTGAGCAAATTTATTTTCGGTCCTCCTTACCTCTACCATCATTAGTTATACTACTACCGAAGTAATAATGGGCATCTACGTCATTTAAGACATCATTTCCTAATGTACTATTTCCTGCATCACCTGAATATGTCCTACTGCACTCCGTTACTTTTGTTTTGGGTTTCTTTATTTATATCTTGTAATCTTTCCCCAAGACCGTGTCCATACAATTCAGCAATTTCCCCAGATCTTCTGCAGATTCAGATAAGATAACAATACCATCGGTGAATCTCGGAGATTTTATTTTCCCTCCTTACATTGTATTCCCTCTTCAAAATCCCTGTGTGATTTCCTTTCCCGCCTGTTCTATAAAAAATTGAAAAGGAGAGGGTACAAACTACATCCTTTCCTCGCTCCTTTCTGGATTGCTGCCTCTTTTTCATACGCTTCGATACTTTTTACTGCGGACTGATTTTTATACAGATTGTAAATAATTATTCTTTCTCACTATCTGATCCCGATCACCTTCAGAATCTCAAATACACTCTATAACGAAAAACGGCGCACTGGAAGGCGTTGTCCGATCGTGAGTAAATTACGCATGCAAAGACATTCGGACCGAACATGCAAATGATTAAATTTTCGTGTCCAATGAATGAATAACGAGAGCTCCTGCGCATCCGAACTGCGCATGCATCAGGTGTATATAAGGCGCGATTCTGAAGCGTACGCTCAAAATAGCTGTTCCATTCAACTGCGCTATCTTAACGCCGGCTGTGGCAATGCCACTCCGAAGGATTCGTGCTCATTACGAGCAGATGTCAGAGTTTGAAAGAGGTCGTGCGATCGGATTGAAAGAAGCTGGTTGGTCGAATCGAGGGACATTTGGGTCGAAGTGATGCGGCGATATGACGATGCTGGCAAACGTCGGTCAGCAACGGCAGGTGCCAGCACGGGCAGACAGAGCGATTGTCAGAACAGCTGTCACAGCACTGCAGTCATCGTTATCAACGATTCAGCGTGTGACCCGCACACATGTGTCCATCATGACCCGCAACAGATGCCTGAGCGAGAGGAATTTGCGCTCGCGCCGCCCGTTACGCCGCTTACCACTCATGCGTTTCACCGTCAAGCCAGATTACTGTGGTGCCGAGCTCGAGCAACGTGGAACTGCGCTGACTGGGGACGTATAGTCTTTAGTGACTAGTCCCGTTTCCAACGGTGTCCTGACGACAACCGCAGACGTGTTTGGAGACGTCCAGGCAAGCGTGGGGATCCTACCTTGAGTATCGCACGCCACACAGCCTCACAACAGGAAGTGGTCTGGGGTGCCATCTCCTTTGATAACCGGACCCGTCTGGTAGTCATTCCTGGCACACTGACTGCACAGCGGTATGTTGATGACATTCTACGGCCGGTTGTGTTATCGTTCCTTCAGCGACATCCAGGCTTTACTTACCAACAGGATAATGCCCGGCCGCAAACGGCACGTGTTGCTATGAACTGTCTTCAAGCTTGCCTTATCCTTCCTTGGCCAGCTCGGTTTCCGGATATCTCTCCCGTAGAGCACATTTGGGACGTCATGGGAAGGCGATTGCGAA
This sequence comes from Anabrus simplex, assembly GCF_040414725.1. Taxonomy (NCBI): domain Eukaryota; kingdom Metazoa; phylum Arthropoda; class Insecta; order Orthoptera; family Tettigoniidae; genus Anabrus; species Anabrus simplex. The sequence continues at coordinate 493,137,308 of NC_090266.1, forward strand.
CATCTCGAAATGTCGCCGATTTAGCCCAACAGTTGGAGACCATTTGGCACGAAATTCCGCAGGACACCATCCGGGAACATTATCAGTCTATGTCACGTCGAGTGACAGCTTGCATGCAGGCCAAGGGTGGACCAACACCTTATTGACGTTCTCACTTTGCAACGCTCTAACTCTGCAATAAACCGAGCTCGATATCTGCAGTCGCTTAAGTGCGGCCAGTATCCAGTATTCGGGAGATAGTAGGTTCGAACCCCACTGTTGGCAGCCCTGAGGATGGTTTTCCGTGGTTTCCCATTTCCACACCAGGCAAATGCCGGGGCTGTACCTTAATTAAGGCCACGGCCGCTTCCTTCCCACTCCTAGCCCTTTCCTTTCCCATCGTCGCCATGAGAGCTATCTGTGTCGGTGCGACGTACAGCAAATAGCACTCTGCAATAAATCATTCGATTGTTCTGTAATTTTGATCGTTTGTATTTCTATGTCTGTTCCTCACATCAAACGATTTTTATCGCCATCGCACAATTCCTTCCTGGTGCTTCGTTTTTTTGTTATACAGTGTACAATCAACATTAATCAACATCAGTATTAAGAATGAATAATTCACCACGATGGATAACTCCACTGTACCTAAAATCCATAAGAGCAATGTCGTAATATTTCTAATGATGGGAAGTGAGATTGTCTGAGTTCTCGTGCATCCAAATGTTGCGCTAAATAATGTGATGCACCATTGGATGTAAATAACACGCAATGATAGCTTTGACCATGGATAGTATCATCTCAGCCAAGACACATCAAGTATACGAATAAATGTAATTTTATCGGACAAAATCTTCCCTTCTTCCAGAAGTTACAATAACTGTCTAAGTGAGAAGTCCCTGAAGCATAGTTTATTCCAGAAGGAACATATTGAACACTTTTAGGTCCATCGTGGGATACCTACCTTCCTTACCTATTAGCAAATCGGCAGGAGATCTTTCTCTTGGGTCGTTTACGGGTTCTTCGTAACTTGCATAGGTAAGAGGCAGGTTTCAGTAATTCAAACTATTCACTAAATGAGAGGAGACGAGCCAAAATAAATTGATATTTATTAATTATTGACGATGAGGTCGAAGATACATGCAACATTATTACCATCCCTAAACAATGAACTCAGTCTGGTCCATCTAAAGAAATAACAATAATAACGATGATGAGAGACACTGAATTTTGAGACCTTAATTCAATTGCCTGAGGGGCATCCTAACTAGAAATCACTGTCTTAATTTAAGAATGAAATAAAGAAAGTCTGGAGATCCCTAAAATCGGTTTCCATGTGAGACTGCATGAACCATCATAATGATTCGTGATGATCCAGCCCCCGTAGTACGAGCTCTGGACACTTGGTATAATTAAGGCAGTCCAATCGGCATGTGCCACACAGTGGTTGTACGGCATGGACTTTTAATCGAATCGATGTGACCTACGATTATGGACCGACATCTAACTTTATGACTTACGGTAAAGTCATTGTCGATGATGACCGTAAGGAAAATTATGCTATAAAGGCAGATGGCCCTAATCTAAGTCACTGAGTTTGATGACCCCACGACCATCCCAATTTCTAAGCTGAAGGCTGAACACGATTAAGTTACAGTAGTTGATGACCAAGGTTCCCACATTAAGAAATCCCCAGCACATCTGATGCTCAACACATCACCATCAAAAATAATAACAACAACAACAAGCGCTCACAACACTTGTGACAGTAAAGTCCTTTTGCCATCGGATATGTTCCCTTAATCGTTACGTGAATAAGTTGTAGCAAATAAAACTAACATTTTCTGAATACATTTTCAAGTTAGTCATTTGTTTTTAACCTAAATCTCAAATACGATTTCACTGAATTAAATAAATAGATGGGGTAATCTCATATTATTAAATAACAAAAAATTCTATCTACCCCAGACGATCTTTAAAATCCCTAATTATTCATTACATTTTGTTTTACCCGGACCTGCTCATCACAAACGAAATCTTGAGCTAATATTTATTTATGCTCATACTTTTCTTCATCGCCGCTGGAAAGGGTATTTATTTCACGATGTCACTCAACGAGCTTACATTATAACACTAATAATTATTAAGAAACTAACTTGGATAATCCTAACATTAAATCCTATAATCTGCATAAATTTACACACAACGCAAAATATAACAACCCATGTCACATCGCTTATAACGCCTGCGGTTATCCCTTGGACTAATTCCGGCACCTTCTTCGATATGGTTTCAGGTCGATGAGACTGAAGTGCCGTATTGCACCTCATATCAAAGAACCTACTTGTGTGCCTTGGGAATCAACAACAACACAATCACAACTCACGAACTCGACGGATTGACAGCGATCGTGATATTCAAATAAAACTTCGTGCCACCCTCAATAACATCAGACAACATCACTACCAATTCTGAAATTTCGACATCCCTGATAATGGTTATTTCCAACATATCGTACCATCGTCTCATTTCCGTCGCTTCGATAATGAATTCAAGTTTCTACTAAGACGAGTCTTTCCTAAATAATGAAATCTAATTCCAAACATTTCACTACAAATCTCAGTTAATGTTTCTTCCTAGCAGTAACCTGGCTCGACCACCTAACAGCTGGCTGGAATCACGGAAACACGAGCCTCACCTGATATATCTGAACCAAAACACACATGCTATCTTAACCTGCATAAAATAAAAACCTCACCTCGCTGGCAATTCACATGAAATATAATTCTTAACCCACATAGATTATGAGAAGTGATTTAATTTAAAACGCCACTCAAATATTCTTATCCATCACGGTCCTACGGTTTCACTTGGAATCCAAACTATGGAATGACCCTATTCCCATCTCATTAAATTACACAAAATAACTCCTCGGGTTTCCTACACAGAAAATACCAGCATCAGTACTACAGGATTTCAACAACCTGATCCACATTCCTTCATTCCTTCCCATTGTCCAAGACCTGAATCACTCACTATCACACATCCTCTACACGACAATAATATGGAATATCTCTCTTGGGTGATCCGCAATGCTGTTACATAAAACATTCTGTGACAACTAACCATCTCTCGTCGCATATCTGAGCTAATACTTCCAAACTAAAACTCACAAATTGACTTACAAAATTTTACTGTTATTACCCTTTCATCAACTCTACGCAGATTTTAACAGACTTTGGAATAGCAATCCACTGTAACAAATTTACCGGTCTCGCCTCGTAACTTCCCTTGACAGAATTTACAACGCCGAACACCACGGTGTGCCTTCTGCATCTGCTGACACTCCACCCCGCGCACTATCTACGCTTACATGAATTTAATCTTTACAATAAACAGTATTTTATAAGAAATTAATGTCTTAACTTTGGCAAACCACAAATATAGAAAATAAACGTACGGAAATGACACCTTGCTTTAGACATTATATTCGTTTCTGAACCATCAAATTTACTATTATACAACACTTCACACGCTAGTTTCATGACTTTCCTGATTATCCAAGGAGCATAAAAATGACCTTTTGTCATATTCCTCTGACATTTTCACGAAATAATAGGGGGACCAAAATGCGTCACAGATACAAAAAAAATGGTGACATCATGAAATAAATAAAAGTACTTTATAAAGTTTGTGATTCACATACGTGTAGTCGTACGTCGTCTCCCATCATCTATCGTTCTTTATTTAGCCATCTCGACAGATAGTGGGTTTACAAAACATACTTTTTTCCCTTCTCTGTCTTTGTTATCAATCACCTTAAAATAGTAACATGAACATAAAATGCCCTCCACACGTTCTCTTCCTCGCGAGCCGAACATGTTCGTCAACACACCGATCCACACACGCAAACGAAGTTAAATAAATAAATGTTGGTCAATTTGACTGCAGGGCTTCGGCCTTACAATGACCGTCTTTTGCCTTGATATGAATTTACATGACGATTCCACATGGAAAAACCGTTAACTTGACTGACAATCTTTCTCCACTTGGAGATTATATTATATAGCCACTTTTCGCCACACTGCCCTTCTGGTTGGAACTTAGTCTACACAACCGATTTGTACTGTTCTTCTGCGTAGCGTGCGGTCACTTCGAATTCTCTTGAAACAATGCTGGATTGCAAAATGGCACATCGTTCTTTTACAACATTTACTCTCACTCTCATGCCATCTGTATTCACCACCAAAATATTACACACACATTTTCTACCCCATAAAAATGTACTTATGACAGATCATGACGTAACACATAGTTGTTTATTTTAGTAGCGGTGTTGATGACAAGCATTTAAGGGTTTCTTTTAACCAATTGAATCGTTAAATTACCTCATAAGGTAGGCACTATATTTGTTCGATGTAACAGAGTTCGAACAAACAGGCGTCTCTTTCGACAAATTTCCTCTTGGAGCTATTTAGTGGTCTAAAATCTTTACCATTAATGACCAAATTTTTTCACTTACAATTTCCTGACGTTTACCAAAGCAGTTTCGTCGCCAACTCTTCTTAAAATGTAATTCCTAGTAGAAAAAAATAATCTCGATATATCCATGCACATTCTACACATGCGGGTGACGTAATTCCCCTAGCGTGAGAATGAGAATCGCCACATGTTCCTCCAGGTGCCGTCTCCGGTCAGAGATAAAAAAGTAGCTAGAACTCACGACTTGTAATTTATATGCGACCTCATGTAATTACTTTAGGACTCTGGTTCCTTATGACCCAAAGGTCATGGGTTCAATAATAACATTTCATCTACAGTCCGGAATACTGTTGAGGATTTCGAAAGCAGGTATTTTACGACCTGTGATAAAAAATGAAGTACAGTAATAACATCAATTCTTAACATATGAAGACTAATTTGGATAATCACTAACGGCAGGTAGCACAACTGTTATCAAAAGCTGATGTAATATGTTTAAGATAAATAAATGTGTGTGTCCTGACGAAATTTACAATTGATTTTTGCAATATTATAAATAGTTAGGCACTAGGCGAATCCCTAGAGCATGTCACCTTGAATTATCCCAAATCATTTCCATGGTAGAATATTTTGCACACTTTTCGGAAGAGGTAAAAGCCATACTGACTGTAACTTACGGCGACTCTCCGGAGAAAAAAAAATTGATATTTGGGTCATTTTTGTGAAATTTTCTAATAACTGAAATTGAAAAGATTGAGTTTTCTTATGCTTGTCACGAGGTTATTCCGCTGAATTCGAACAATTTATCACTCTAATATGGCTTTGTTTGCCAACTGTATTTTTACATTTAAATCCCACTTTCTCCCATAATATTCTGTCAAATGTAACAAAATTTGTATAGTATAAGTATCACAGCTCTATTAATTAATCTGCTTATGGAATTTTTGACTGCTGAATTTTTTCGTGTAGTAGCACGAAATATCACCTTACATAAATTATGTACAGAAAAGTCTATACGTAGTGCTTTCAAAAGAAGTATTATGTACCTAATTACGAATTTACATTAACATATTAATTAAATTTCACGAAAAAATTGGAATAAAATATTTCAAAGAAGTATTTTGGAAAAAACTACTAATTGTATACGAAAGAAATCCAATCTCTACTTTTATGTAGGTGACATTCCCACAAAGTTTCGCGAAAATCCATGCATTAGGTGAAATATATTTTTATCTCCGAAGTGCCACTTTAAATCACTAGAATTGATTGGCATTATGGAGTGGATAAATCGTACTCATAGTGGAAGTAGTGGATAATCATCTTTCTCTCTTACTTCCTTGGCCATTATAACAATGTTAGTAAGAGGGAATACAGGAATAAAAGCTGTGTTCGTTATACATTGTCCCTATGATACAAGGATGAAGGATCGTTTTGATGTGTGAAATATACGGATACCAATATATTTCGGAACTATCATGGGCAGCCATAACTCTTGCAACACTGGGTGACATAGGCACCACGAAATATGGCTTAAATAAGTCCATGCTGTTCAGACACACCGCTAAAATTAATTTAAATTAACTTTGGATAGTCTGTTGAGTGCCGATGACAATGTGATCGTGGACCGGACGAGATCAACAGGTGTCAGATATGATTAAATGACCAGGATAAGAAAGAAAATATTTTGGTGAAACGTGGCATGTACCACGTTGCATGCCGTATGTCGTTGGACGCTATGCTGCAGATACATTAACTCAGTCCTCAAAAATACGTATTGTTTCATAACCTTAGAAATATAACTGTGGCTGAAAATACGAAGTATGTCTACCAGCACGAGTGGGACTGGAATCCAATAGTAGTCCTTCTGAAAATGTCAGGTACCACTACGAACCACACTAGAATTTCGGGTGTCTCGTGTTGGAAGAGTGGGACTTCATGCTCTAAATGTTACAGAATAATCTCGATTTCTTTATGGAAGTCCGTTGTAGAGCATGAGAGGTGTTATCGCCCGTTGTACGGACCCTGTCTCACTGGCCCACGTCGGTTGTGTAGTATGAATCTCGTAAGGTAATAATGCAGTCCGTTATCATCAGATGTCCTCATATGAAAGTCTTCAGATGTGTTTAACTAAACGTTGCTGCTCTGCACTAACTTGTATTACCTTTAATTCCTACCCGTAATTGGCTACATACACATTATAATATGCTACGCCATTTAAACATGACACTAAACATCACTAGAGAAACTTGAGTCAGGCACAGAAAAACGATATCCAGTACAATTGCACATGACGTCCTCACAAAGCTTCTCATAACAACACTGAAGGGATTTCCCTTCAAATACTAACCTGCAGTATGACGAGATTGTTGATCACAGCCACAGGATCTCGGGAATTCACGTGCAATCAGAACCACTTGAAAGTGACATTATTCTTTAAAAAATCCCATTTACCGGAATTCCAACAACTGCCACCTGGATGAGAAGCCAGTGGCAATACCCCCAGCCTATAACACCATCTTTCAAATGCAGATCTACCTGGGAAAGTTATTGGTTTCGTTGAAATGAAATGGTCATGACTGCCATAGAGCGTTTGAGAAGCAAACCATCAATTAATGAGCCTGCAGTAGGAGCGGCGGGATGCGTAAAACTAGATCGCAAGCGGCTGATGGACCACCCGTTACGTAGGACTCTGATACTTCAACTTGAACACTGTTAAGTATTCGCCGTTAATTCACCTTTTGTTGGTATTATTGTTGTTTGAGTCATCAGTCCATAGACTGGTTTGATACAGCTCTCCTTGCCGCCCTATCCTGTGCTAACCCTTTCATTTCTACATCACTACTCTACTCTAATCTGCTTGCCATTTTCGTACCTTGGTCTACCCCTATCGTTCTTACCACCTACACTTCCCTCAAAAACCCACTGTACAAGACCTGGCTATCATAAGATGTGCCCTATTATTCTATCTCTTCTTCTGGTCAAATTTCGCCAAATCGATCCTCTCTCATCAATTCCATTCAGTATCTGTTCATTCGTGATTCTATCTACCCATCTCACCTTCAGCATTCTTCTGTAACACCACATTTTAAAAGCATCTATTCTCTTTCTTACTGACCTAGTTTTCGTCCATGTTCAGCTACTATACAATGCCACGCTCCAGACGAATGTCTTCGAAAACATCTTTCTAATTCCTATATCAATGTTTGAGGTGAAGAAATTTCTTTTCTTAAGAAAGGCCTTCCTTGCTTGTGCTAGCCTGCATTATATGTCCTCCTTACTTCTGCCATAGTTAGTTATTTTGCTACCCAAGTAACAATAGTCATCTACTTCCTTTAAGACTTAATTTCCTAATCTAATATTCCCTGCATCACCTGACTTTGTTCGACCGCACTCCATTACTTTTGTTTTGGACTTCTTTATTTTCACCTTGTATTCCTTCACCAAGACTCTGTCCATACCATCCAGCAATTTCTCCAGATCTCTTGCAGAGTCAGATAAAATAACAATATCATCGGCATATCTCAGGGCTTTGATTTCCTCTCCTTGAACTATCATACCCTTTCCAAATTCCTCTCTGATTTCCTTTTTTGCCTGTTCTATGTAACCATTGAAAAGGAGAGGGGACACACTGCAGCCGGGATTGCAGCCTCCTTTTCAAAGCCATCGATTCTTATCACTGCACACTGATTATTTTATAGATTGTAGATAATTCTCCTTTCTCGGTACCTGATCCCGATCATCTTCAACATCTCAGACAGGTTGGTCCATTCAAATTTATCGAATGCATTTTCTAGATCTACGAACGTCATGTACGTGGGCTTGTCTTTCTTAATTCATTCCTCTAAGATCAGACGTAAAAATCAGGATTGCTTCACGTGTTCGCGCATGTCTTCTGAAGCCAAATTGATCTTCTCCCAACACAGTTTCAACTTGTGTTTCCATTCTTTTGTAAATAATACTTGCTAAAATTTTGCAGGTGTGAGATACTAAACAAAAGGTGTGGTAGTTTCGCATTTGGTATTACAAGACGCATAAACACCAACGCGTTATTTTAAAAAAGGGTGTTTTTCAAACGTAGATCCTTCACATTTAAGCACTCTTACATGCCAAACATCTTTGCAGAATTCTTCAAGTTTGGAGACCTGATGGGAACCACTCTTTCAAATCGGCTACGCCAAAGCCATTTGGAGTTTACCAGTACTGCTGATTCAAAATTGAACAACAGGTCGCCCAATTGAATTCTGGTTTATTTGCTATCTGGTGGAGTAAAACGGAAAATCTAAACTGGCATATACAATCCTAAAAAGCATCACATCAAAATGTTTGTAAGTATTGTTGTTGTTATTATTATTGTGTATGTACGTTGGGTATTCATCCCGAAGGCTCCGCCAACAGCTTCATAGATAGCTTAGGCTTTACTGAAGAGGCATACTATAAAATGAGGAATTAGGTAGTTTCCCGTTGCTTTCCACACCGAGTCATACGTTGCTATTACATAGCAGTCTGCCAAGCCCACTGAAATGCATGCACCGAGTGACCCTATGATGGATATTTTCACACCATTCACAACAGGGACTGGCTGCATAAGGAATGCTATTACTAGTATCGATCATACCTCGGTCACTTTCATATTATCAAAGCCAGGATTGAGACTGAGACTGGTCAATGAAAGTAACAAATATATTTTAGCTCGTACCAGAAGATACAGTGCACTCTAAACACTACATCTAGCCAGCAAATGCAATTAATAATAATTCCACCTCTTTAGCATAATGGTTAGCACCATCAGCTGCCATCCTCGGTAGCCCGGGTTCAATTCCCGGTACTACCAGATTTTTGGAACGGCAAGAGGACTGGTGTGTGTTTAAAACCTTACATGCAGCTCACCCAAATTGGGGGCCTGCCTCAAAAAAAGTTGCACCATCTCGCGACGATGACACGACTTTATTACACACTAGCAAGATACCCGTGCTTCCCTACGGTATTATACTGAAATTCATAATTGCACGCATATTGTTTTATATATAATCCGCCGAAATTCGCGATCTGGCTCGTTTTCTAATAGATTACGGCAAGATTCCTCCCATGTTTCAATCTTTCTTTCCAGCAATAGACTTCGTAGCCTACTTCCCGGGCTAGGTCCAGGTATTCCACCCGGTCATTTGGGTCCCTAAACATTTGCCATCTTTTCCTATAAGCATTTTTAATATACATCAAATCCCTCAGGAGATCAGGCATGGTGTCGTCTTGGATGCCTTGGCTGTAGTGAACCCGCGGCCGGACTGCATTCTTAGTCATTACCCGTCCAGGACCCGTTTCGACTGGGTCAGGAATTGAATGAATAAAGCCCCATCTAGCGGCGACAATAGGAACTCTGCCGTCTGCCGAAGCACTCCTCTGGGGCAACGATCGATGAATGACAAATGAAATGAAATATTGGACGGTGTTGCTGGAATGAATGATGACAGGGAAGACCGGAGTATCCGGAAAACCTGTCCCGCCTCTTCTTTGTCCAGCACGAATATCACATGGAGTGACCGGGATTTAAACCACGGAACCCAGTTGTGAGAGGCCGGCGCGCTGCCGCCTGAGCAACGGAGGCTCCTTATAAGTACATTATGAAGAGTAAATTCAATTGGTCTCACCTCCTTTTACATCCCGCCGCCGTTAAGTTTATTTACCCCCCCATCCCTACCCACAAAGAATGTTTAAAGGAGATTCCAAACGGCAATGTTGACGACTATACCTTCAGTTTTGAGATATAAGTATCCATAAAAATAATTCACTTTCTTCACTTCCTTTCACATTCCTAGCCCCCCCCCCCCCAAAGTGAATTTTCCGGCAAAAAATACTTGTTTCTTTAATAGTAAAGAATCTTCTAAATACCAATTATCACGACTCTAACTTCTTCAGTTTTTGATTTATGTGTCCTCATGAAAGGAATTCAACTCCTTTTCACTCGCGCCCCGCAATATGGTTTCCCCCCCAAAACGCATTTTTCTTTGTTTTTAAAAGAAATCCAAATACTAAATTTCACATCTGTAGCAACTTTAGTTTTTATTAGATGTATGTATTCTCATACAATTAAGTCAATTAATTTTTCAATTCTTTCACCCCCCCCCCCTCCCACTTCATTGGATTTTCCGAGAATACGTGTTTCTTTATTTTTAAAGCAGATTCCATATATCAAATTTCAAATTAATTTTTAAGATATCAATAGCCTAATTAAAAGAAATGAACACCATTTTCAGTCACTTTAAACCCCCCTCCACCCAAGTGGTATTACCGAAAACTAAAAATACACGCTCCTTTATTTTTAATAGAGATAAAAAATACCATTTTTCACTTCTGTGATATGTTAAGTTTCTTGAGATATACTGTAGAAATTCTCATTTTAAAATTTCACCCCCTTTTTAGTTCCCCTTAACTGGACTTTCCAAAAACAAATCACATATGTTTCTTTACACTTACAGGAGATTCCAAATACCCACTTTTTACGTCTGTAACATTTTACGTTTCTCAGATATTCTGTAGATATAGCCTTTCAAAACATTCACCCCAAATTGTCACTCCTGTTTAACTGCCATTAATTGGATTTTCCAAAAACAAAAAATACGTATTTCTTCATTCTTAAAGGAGATCGCATATACAAATTTTCAGTTGTGTAATATCTTCAGTTTCCGAGATATATGTGTCCTCATTAAAGGCATTCAACTCATTTTTCACCCCCTTTCACCGCTCCTATTGGGATTTTCCGAAAACAAAAAATACGTGTTCCTTTATTTTTAAAGGAGATTCTAAATACCAATTTTTACATCTGTAAACTTTTAATGTTTTAAGATGTGGACACACCCATTTTAAAAATTCAACCCCTTTTCACCCCCCATTATTAGGATTTTCTAAAAACGAAAAATATCTGTTTCTTTATTTTTAAAGTAGATCCCAAATACCAATTTTCAGGTCTGTAATGTCTTCAGGTCCTCAAATATAAGTAGCCTCTTCCAACCCCCATTAACTGGATTTTCCAAAAACAAAAAAATACGTGTTTCTTTATTTTAAAAGGAGATCCAAAATACCAATTTTCAGTTTTGTAATATCTTCAGTTTGTGGGATATAAGTATCCTCTTTAAAGGCATTCCACCCATTTTTCACCCCTTTTCACCCTTCCTATTGGGATTTTCCGAAAACTAAAAAATACGTGTTTCTTTATTTTTAATGAAGATACTAAATACCAATTTTTACATCTGCAAACTTTAAAATTTTTGAGATATAGATGCACTCATTTTAAAAATTCACCCCCCTCTCTTTCACCCACCCAGTAATTGGATTTTCCAAAAACAAAAAATACGTGTTTCTTTATTTTTAAAAGAGATCAAAAGTACCAATTTTCAGGTCTGTATTATCTTCAGTTTCTGAGATATAAGTACCGGTATACTGATTAAAAGCGTTCAACCACTTTTTCACCCTTTTTCACCCCTCCTATTGGAATTTTCTGAAAACAAAAAAATACGTATTTCCTTATTTTTAAAGAAGATTCTAAATGCCGATTTTTACATCTGTAAACTTTTAAAGTTTTGAGATATAGATACATTCATTTTAAAATTTCACCCCCGTTTTCACCCCCATATCGACGGAATATCGAAAAGTCCTCTCTTAGCGAGCACCTACATCTTAATATGAATATATCCCCAAAATTTCATTACTTTATGTCCAGTAGTTTTGGCTCGGCGATTATGAATCAGTTAGCCAGTCAGGACAAGTTATTTTATATATATAACTAGCAAGATACCCGTGCTTCGCTACGGTATTATACTGAAATTTATAATTGAATGCTTATTGTTTTAGATATATAATCCGCTGAAATTCGCGATCTAACTCGTTTTCTGCGAGAATCCACCAAAATTCCCGATCTGACTCGTTTTCTATTAGATTACGGCACGTTTCCTCCCATTGTTCAATCTTATTTTCCAGCAATCGATTTCGTACTTCCCGGGCTAGGCTCAGGTATTCCTCCCGGTCAGTTGGGTCCGTAAATCTTTGCCATCTTTTCCTATAATCATTTTTAATATCTGCCGGGCTGAGTGGCTCAGACGGTTAAACCCCAACTTGGCAGGTTCGATCCTGGCTCAGTCCGGTGGTATTTGAAGGTGGTCAAATACGACAGCCCCGTGTCGGTAGATTTACTGGCACGTAAAAGAACTCCTGCGGGACTAAATTCCGGCACCTTGGCGTCTCCGAAGACCTTAAAAAAGTAGTTAATGGGACGTAAAACAAATAACATTATTATTATCATTTTTAATATGGATAAAATCCTTCAGGAGATCCGGCGTGGTGTCTTATTGGGTGCCTTGGCGGCACTGAACCCGCGGCCGGACTGCATTCTTAATCATTACCCGTCCAGGAGCCGTTTCCAGCGCGGTCCGCACATTTGACGACAGTCCAGAACATTATTATTATTATTATTATTATTATTATTACTATTACTATTATGTGTTGCTGGAATGGCTGATGAAAGGGAAAACCGAAGTATCCGGAGAAAAACCTGTCCCGCCCCCGTTTTGTCCAGCACGAATGTCACATGGAGTGACCGGGATTTGAACCACAGAACCCAGCTGTGAGAGGTCGGCGCGCTGCCGCCTGAGCAACGAAGGATCCCTATAAGTACATTAAGAACAGTAAAATCAATTGGTCTCACCTCCTTCTGCACCCCATCGCCGTTAAGATTATTTACCGCCACCCCCTCCAAAAAAAATTAAAAGAAGGCTTGTTTCTTTATGTTTAAAGGAGATTCTAAACACCAATGTTCACGTCTATTACCTTCAGTTTTGAGATATAAGTATTGCCATAAAAATAATTTACTTTTTTCACTTCATTTCACACTATCCCCCCCCCCCCCTAAGTGAATTTTCCCCGCAAAAAATACTTGTTTCTTTAATAGTAAACGATCTTCTAAATATCAATTATCACGACTCTAACTTCTTCAGTTTTTGATTTATGTGTCCTCATGAAAGGAATTCAACTCCTTTACACTCTCGCTCTCCAAGATGGTTTCCCCACAAAAACGGGTTTTTCTTTGTTATTAAAGAAGATCCAAATACGAATTTTCACGTCTGTAACAACTTTAGTTTTTATTAGATGTATGCATTCTCATACAATTAAGTCAATTAATTTTTCAATTTTTTCACCTTCCGCCCCCCCCCCCCCTTCATTGGATTTTCCAAGAATACGTGTTTCCTTACTTTTAAAGCAGATTGCAAATATCAAATTTCACGTCTGTAAGTCTATAACATCTTCATTTTTGAGATATCAGTAGCCTAATTAAAAGAATTCATCACCATTTTCAGTCACTTTTACCCCCCTCCTCGCAAGTGGTATTTCCGAAAACTAAAAATACACGTTTCTGTATGTTTAATAGAGATAAAAAAATACCATTTTTCACTTCTGTAACATGTTAAGTTTTTTTAGATATACTGTAAAAATTCTTATTTTAAAATTTCACCCCTTTTTAGTTCCCCTTAAGTGGAGTTTCCAAAAACAAATCACCTATGTTTCTTTACATTTACAGGAGATTCCAAACACCCACGTTTTACGCCTGTAACATTTTACGTTTCCAAGATATTCTGTAGATATCGTCTTTCAAAAAATTTACCCCAATTTGTCACTCCTGTTTAACCGCCATTAACTGGATTTTCCAAAAACTAAAAAATACGTGTTTCTTTATTTTTAAAGGAGATCCCCTATACAAATTTTCAGTTCTGTTAGATCTTTCGTTTCTGAGATATATGTATCCTCATTAAAGGCATTCAACCCATTTTTCTCCCTTTTACACCCCTCATATTTGGATTTACAGGAAACAAAAAAATACGTGTTCCTTTATTTTTAAAGGAAATTCTAACTACCAATTTTACATCTGTAAATTTTAAAGTTTTAAGATGTAGACACACTCATTTTAAAAAATTCACCCCCCCCTTTCACCTCCAATATTTGGATTTTCCAAAAACGGAAAAATACGTGTTTCTTTACTTTTAAATAGATCCCAAATACCAATTTTCAGGTCTGTAATATCTTCAGATTCTGAAATATAAGTAGCCTCATTAAAGGCATTCAACCCATTATTCACCCTTTTACACCCTTCCTATTGGGATTTTCCGAAAACAAAAGAATACATCTTTCTTTATTTTTAATGGAGATTCGAAATACCAATTTTTGCATCTATAAACTTTAAAAGTTTTGAGATATATATACACTCATTTTTAAAAATCACACCCTTTTCACCCACCCCCCATTAACTGGATTTTACAAAAACACAAAAATACGTGTTTCTTTATTTTTAAAGGAGATCCCAAACACCAATTTTCAGGTCTGTAATATCTTCAGGTTCTGAAATATAAGTAGACTCATGAAAGGCATTGGACCCATTTTTCAACCTTTGCCACCCTTCCTATTAGGATTTTCCGAAAACAAAATATACTTGTTTCTTTAATTTTAAAGGAGATTCTAAATACCAATTTTCACATCTATAACCTTGAAAAGTTTTGAGATATAGATACACTCATTTTAAAATATTACCCGTTTTCACCCCCATTAATTGGATTTTCCAGAAACAAAAAATATATGTGTTTCTTTATTTTTAAAGGAGATCCAAAACACCAATTTTCAGGTCTGTAATATCTTCAGTTTCTGAGATATAAGTAGCATCATTAAAGGCATTCAACCCCTTTTTCAACCCTTTTCACTCCTACTATTGCGATTTTCCGAAAACAAAAAAAAATTAGTGTTTCTTAATTTTTAATGAAGATTGTAAATACCAATTTTTACATCTGCGAAGTGTAAAAGTTTGGAGATATAGATTCACTCATTTTAAAAATTCACCCCCTTTTCACCCTCCCATTAATTGGATTTTCCAAAAACAAAAAAATACGTGTTTCTTTATTTTTAAAAGAGATCAAAAGTACCAATTTTCAGGTCTGTAATATCTTCAGTTTCTGAGATATAAGTACCGGTATCCTGATTAAAGGCATTCAACCCATTTTTCCCCATTTTCACCCTTTTTCACCCCTCCTATTGGGATTTTCTGAAAACAAAAAACTACGTGTTTCCTTATTTTTAAAAAAGATTCTAAATACCAATTTTTACATCTGTAAACTTTTAAAGTTTTGAGATATAGATACACTCATTTTAAAATTTCACCCCCCTTCTCACCCCCTTAGTGAAGGAATATCCAAAAATCCTCTCTTAGCGAGCACCTACATCTTAATATCAATATATCCCCAAAATTTTATTTCTTTATGTCCAGTAGTTTTGGCTCGGCGATGATGAATCTGTCAGTCAGTCAGTCAGGATATAGATTATTATTATTATTATTATTATTATTATTATTATTATTATTATTATTATTATTATTATTAATTATAATATTATTACTATTGTTAGTACTAGTAGTATATACACGATAGTGTTATTTATTGGGTGTATCACTAACTCCTTTTATGGTTATCGAAGACGCCGAGGCGCCAGAAATGCTGTACTACAGATATTGAGTTCTAGTGAATTCCAGTGGTCATTGCACGTTATGCCATCATAGACGCCTCCCACTTACTTACTTACTTACTTACTTACTTACTTACTTACTTACTTACTTACTCTGTTTAGCCTTCAGGGTCGGGTTTTCCCTTGGACTCAGCTAGGGATCCCACCTTTACCGCCTCAAGGACAGTGTCCTGGAGCGTGAGACTTTGAGTAGGGAATGAAACTGGGGAGAAGGACCAGTACCTCGAAGGCGGCCTCACCTTTTATGCTGAACAGGGGCATTGTGGAGGGATGGGAAGATTTTAAGAGACAGGCAAGGAAGAGGGAAGGAAGTGGTCGTGGCCTTAAGTTAGGTACCATCCCGGCATTAAGGATGAGAAGTGGAAAATCACGGAAAACCACTTCCAGGATGGCTGAGGTGGGAATCGAACCCCCCTCTACTCATTTAACCTCACGAGGCTGAGTGGACCCCGTTCCAGCCCTCAAAGCACTTTTCAAATTTCGTTACAGATCCGGGAATCGAAACAGGGAATCCGGGGGCGGCAGCTAATTACGCTAACCACTACACCACAGAGGCGGACGACGTCTTCAACACTGCTTAAAACACACCTCTGATGGCTCCATACTAGTGATACAACTCCGACTTAAATGCTTCCTTTCTCCAACATCAGAGCATCTCAGATTATTATTATTATTATTATTATTATTATTATTATTATTATTATTATTATTATTATTATTATTATTATTATTATTATTATTATTATTATTTAGTACGTTACACGTACGTCACGTAAAATGTGCTATTAATTTACGACTTTATTTAGAATATACGTCACATTTTAATCGAGGACGTGGTAGATGTCTTAGTGATTACACATAATATGACTGCAAATTATTTCGACCCTTCAGCTCGGATTACAAGATCTCGAAAACATGTTTGCGTCTGCTTAGAATTAAGCTTGAAAGAAACACGAAACGTCCATTCTTCAAGTAGATTGTTCTCTTTAGCAGCCATCTGGTAATCCAGCACGTAGACATCTTTCACTTTAATTAAAACATGTACAAGCGCTTCCTAGTAACGAGTTCCATTTTAATCAAAGATTGGATAGGAAGGAGCATGTCTTTTCTTCATCTAAATAGTGACGATTACTGTCTAAAATACTTTGCATTAGAAAGAATTGCCTTTTTCCTTTTATTTCCTTGTACAGTATCATTCATCACCATTTTTAGAACGAAAAATGAAGTGAAAAATGAGAAGAAATTAAAGCGGTATACATTAAATGTAGGTTAAAGTGTCAATATGCGCATAATCATATGTCAGACTCATTGACTGAAAGGTCAGCGTTGAGGGCTTCGGTTGAGAGGGTCCCAGGTTCGATTCCTGGCTGGGTCGGTGATTTTAATCCCCTCTGATTAATTCTTCTGGTCCGTGGACTGGGTGCTTGTGTTTGTCCCAACACGTTGCTCCTCATAGTCATACAATACACTACACTACCAACCACCACAGATACAAGCAATGGTGATTACATCCCTGCATATAGGGTTGGCGTTAGGAAGGACATCCGGCCGTAAAACAGGGCCAAATCCACATGTGCTACACAGTTTGCATCCGAGACCCCACAGGTGTGGGAGAAGCAGTAGGAAAAGAAGAAGAAGGAGAAGATGCTTATAACCATATCAAAAATGTCTGTTAATTTGCCGGGCTGAGTGGCTCAGACGGATGAGGCGCTGGATTTCTGACCCCAACTTGGCAGGTTCGATCCTGGTTCAGTCCGGTGGTATTTGAAGGTGCTCAAATACGTCAGCCGCGTGTCTGTAGATTTACCGGCACGTGAAAGAACTCCTGCGGGACTAAGTTCCGGCACCTCCAACGTCTCCGAAAACCGTAAAAGTAGTTAGTGGGACGTAAAGCAAATATTATTATTATTATTATTATTATTATTATTATTATTATTATTATTATTATTATTATTATTATTATTATTATTAACCCCACTTCAGGTAGCCCTGCAGATAGATTTTCATGGTTTCATATTTTCAAACCATGGTAATTTCCTTCCCAGTCTTTGCCCTGTCCTATCCCGTCGTCGCCATGATACCCCTTTGAGTCGGTGCGACGTAAGGACAACGCTGATCATGGAGCGATGCGATAGATTACCAGTAATTGTTGTTCGAGTATTCGTAGATGTCTTGGGTTATATTTTTGCAATATTTTTTTTACAATTTGTTTTAATTCGCACATACGCAGATATGTCTTAGGGCGACGATTTGATGAGAGAGGGCTACGAGGGGGAAGGAAGCGACGGTTGCCTTAATTCAGGTACAGCCCAAGAATCTGCCTGTTGTGAAAATGGCAAACCACGAAAACCATCTTCAGGCATGCCGACAGTGGGGTCCGAATCCACTATTTCCCAAATGCAATCTGACAGCTGTGACCCAAACCATGCAATCACATGCTCG
The DNA here is from genome assembly GCF_040414725.1 of Anabrus simplex. Classification (NCBI taxonomy): domain Eukaryota; kingdom Metazoa; phylum Arthropoda; class Insecta; order Orthoptera; family Tettigoniidae; genus Anabrus; species Anabrus simplex. The sequence continues at coordinate 493,155,761 of NC_090266.1, forward strand.
GTTTTCACAAGAAACGATGTTTGTAATTCAAGTTTAAATCAAAGAACATGATGAACTATTACAAGCGACCTCAAATGCGAAGTATTGCTTATTCGGGAATTTTTTATTATTCTTTAAACAATACGGTGTATTGTTTGAGTATTTCTTCTACCGAGCGAGTTAGCCGTGCGGTAAGGGGCGCAGTGCTGTGAGCTTCCGTACGAGAGATGGGTGGTACGAACCCCACTTTCGGCAACCCTGGAGATTATTTTCCGCGGTATCCTATTTTCATACCACGTAAAAGCTGGGGCTGTACCTTAATCAAGGCCACGGCCGCTTCCTTCCCAAACCCAGCCCTTTCCAATTCCATCGTCGCCATAAAAGCTGTATGTGTCTGTGCGACGTAAAGCCAATTGTAAGGAAAAAGCATTTCTTCCAGATTGATTTTGTTTGATTGCGTTTTCAATGGTTGTGGATTTTGAAGTTAGGGTTATTATGATAATAATTATCACAACCGAATCATTGTTATTTTCAGAACAACTCAGGTGGATACAATCCTAACTGAATTGATTGAAACATTTATCCTTCCTAATCCTTAGTAAAAATGTTGAGGATGGAACAGGAAGGTAAAAGAATCAAAGGAGAGCTACTCTGAGAAATTAATTGTACATATTATTTTCTTACCTGTGCTCGATTATAAATGTTCTTATTTAGGCCTACTTCCTTTCATTTCATGTCAGGTTTCTTGCGTATCAGAACTTTTCTTCTATTATTTCCGTGAAATAAACCTGGATGAAGTGTAAGTCCTGCTCTGATTGAGTTCACAGAAGGATAACATAACGACATATATGAGAAAAGGGATTCTGTTCAATTCCCTGAGTTTCGCTGAAAAGACAATGATGTGGAGTGTTGCGTACGCGATACCCATGCTTTGCTACTGTTTTAAATTGACAGTTATTTTTCGAAGTTTTACGTTTTGGGGAGTCTACTGTCCACTGAGCCTGTAAAATACATCCTCATCAAAAGGTGTTGGAAGAATGATTTTTAATTTTATTTTCTAACACGCTTTTGAATCCCGTACAAAAGAATTGGAATGGTGATTTATTTAACATCTAAGGTATAAAAGATATCAACCTGTAAAATTTAGATGTTGTGCGTCGAGCAGTAACAGGGGAATGAATGTTTTTAGGCAGTGATTGTTTTAAAAATATTTCTTAACGTCTAGGACATAGAAGACCAACCTTCATGTAGAATCGTGCCTGAAACGGTTTCGGAAGAATGGATATTTTTCAGAGTCAACCACCATCTAAACCCCTTAGGGAGGGACGTTGCTGGAGAGTTGCAAGACACACTGCTGCCAGGAATAACAACCATGATTATCAGCCATCAATAAGACTCATAGATGAAACCAAGGAAACATGCTGTGGAGAAACTCGATTCAATACAATTTTGCAATGCAACTTTATTTTCTCCGCCTACAGCTTCATATATAGCTTAGGCTTCACTGAAGAGGCATACTACGAAATGAGGAGTGAGGTAGTTTCACGTTGCTATCCACAGTCATACGTTCCTATTACATAGCAGTCTGCCAAGCTCACTGAAATGCATGCACCAAGTGACCCTATGATGGATATTTTCACACCATTCACAACAGGGACTGGCTACATAAGGAATGGTCACTATGGCAAAAGGTACATAACACTGTCGCACGCACAAGTTAAGTTTCAGGATCATAAACATGCTATTTAAGTAAGTATATTAAAATAATTTCCCTAGGCTGTTCAATTGTCCTTAGCAATGTCATTCTTGTCAAAGGTACTCACTGATGACTGAATATATTTTACATATACATGCTAATGGAACGATTGCAAGTCAGACTGTAACACATGGCTCCAGTGCATAAAGGGTAGAAGGTAATAGATGCACGAAATTATCACAGTAATAAATATTGGCGAGAGGATGACAATGTCGCAAGTTTCAGGTCTGTAGCTTGCACCTTTCTTGAGGAATGTCGTGTTTTGGAAATTGCAAGAATTGCAACGCAGCGGCTGAAGGTATTAGAGTTCGATATACCGAGCGAGTTGGACGTGTGGTTAGAGGCGCGCAGCTGTGAGCTTACATTTGTGAGGTAGTGGGTTCGAACTGCACTGTCGGCAGACCCGAAGATGGTTTTCCGTGTTTTCCCATTTCCAAACGAGGCAAATGCAGGTGTATAAATTAATTAATGCCACTGCCGTTTTATTCCCACTCTTAGCCCTTTCCTATCCCATCATCGCCATAAGACCTACCTGTGTCGGTGCGACGTAAATCAGCTTGTAAAAAAAGGACCATCGAAAAGTAAATAATTTCAATCAATGATTAAAATGATGAACCGGATATGGAATACGCTTTTGTTTTTAAAGAGCCGTAATCTACTGGTGATTTACTCAGCCTCGCTTGGCAGAAGTAGCCTACGTAATATTCTTAACAGAGATCGTACTTTTATTGCCATTGCCATTTTTGTAGTGTTTATAAATTTTGTGTTCATTTGAAGGGTGGAAATTCTGAATGGGCTAAGTGCCAAAATTGGGAAAAATATGATTTTTGCATCTAAATAATCTATGCGCCAACGCCAATGTCCCTCTAAAAGCGCTAAGTGCCACGGCAATTTCACGTAGTTCTAATGGCTGTGAAGAGATGGCACCTGCATAACGTTTTTCTCTCTATATGGGTTATGTGTTATTTCGCAGTGCGATTCACACAGCAATTGGCGTTTGCTTTGCAGTTTTAGCGTAATCAGTATGAACGATACTGGTGAGGACAATATACAAATAAAATTAGGAAATAAAAAACGAAGGAACACAAAGCAAGTATTAGTGGGGAGAATTATTGTACGTACAGAAGCATAGAGAAATCGGCCAAACAACCTCTATCTCCACATGTAAGTACAGGTTATATTCACAGTCACTACTGTGCATTATTGAAAATTTCTTTCATTTTTTCTCACTTTCTTAATCGGTTTACCCCCAGGGTTGGTTTTTCCCTCGTACTCAGCGAGGGATACCAAGGGCAGTGTCTTATAGCGTGAGACGTTGGGTCGGGGGTAAAACTGGGGAGGAGGACCAGTACCTAGCCCACGCGGCCTCACCTGCTATGCTCAATAAGGGCCTTGTGAGGGGATGGGAAGATTGGAAGGGATAGACAAGGACGAGGGAAAGAAGCGGTCGTGGCCTTAAGTTTGGTACCATTGCGGCATTTGCCTGGAGGAGAAATGGGAATCCACGCAATACCCCGTGACCTCTCGAGGCTTAGTGAACGCCGTTCCAGCCCCTATACCACTTTTCAAATTTTTTGGCAGAGCCGGTATTCGAACCTGGTCGTCCGGGAGTAGCAGCTAATCACTCTAACCACTAAACCACAGAGGCGGACAACGTTTCCTTCTGATTGTGTTCATTATGGATTTGCATATCATACAGCAATGAAACATTGCCAAAATACATGATTACATTGTACTTTTAATTATTTGCAGGTTATCTGTAGCTGCAAGTACGACTGAAAAACCATTGTAAACATGATATTTATTCTCTACTAGGTTTTACATGATGAGGATATGAATACTCAAGGAAGTTACCTCCTTGAGTTAATAGATGTGTTGCCTATTCAAAGACGTAGACATGGATAATATAATGATCCATCTGAGATTCGACGACAGTGTAGTGCGCCTTTCACTACTCCACCGTCGGGAATGTAAGAAAATCCTTATGGAAACGTTTGTTCTCACTCCAAAACAGGTAGAAACACTGGCGAAGAAAAAAGAAAGCAGATGAAGCAATGCATAAAAATAGTAGAATCGCAAACCTCATTCAGCATACTTACCACCTGATAGAGAAGAATGTAAAGAACACATCATGTCCATTCCAGCAGAGTCCGGTTATTACAACAGACACATAGATCAAAAGCAATATTTATATTCTGATTTAAATCTTCACAGACTCTGTGAGCATTTATGGGAAAAGATACAAAGAGTAAGGTAACGTTCAAGTTTTACCCGCCAGGATTTTTATCGTGATTTTGTGGATCTGTCATTTAGAAAACCACTCATAGGTACATGCAAAACCCGTGACTGTCTCATTTTATGCAGAAAAGGTGTAGATAAACACGAAACAGCTTCAGCAAAAGCGCAACTGGAGCTACACCATCGCAAGGCAGAGAGTGGCTTCCAAAATATAAAAATGACGGTATTGCTTCCACTGGACCAGACAGTGACACCTGTACCATAACCATCAACGTACAAAACTTTTTCCAGCTACCTCAAGTAACTCACTCCAAATGTATCATTGTAGACAACTAGGATGTTATAATTTTGGAATTCATATCTGTGGCACTGGCGATGGTGTGATGTCCATCTGTCATGAGGGGGAATCTTCAAGTGGTGGGAACCAGAGGTGGGAATCAAATGGCACCATGTGTCCCTCAGGCTGTTAATAATGCCATCACTTACAAAAATAACCTATGTATATGGAGTTATAACTGTAACGGACAAATACAAAGTCGTATGATGCTGTTCATGTATCTGTATTTAGTTACTACAGGGCAATTTAAGACGGTAGATCACAAGTTTGTGACAGCCACAGTTTCTCAGCTTCAGATAGGGACGTTGCTGTTATCGATAAGCGATGAAAGGTCTCAAAATGTTAAGTTCCTGAAGATGTGATATCCGTCATCTGCAGTGCTAGGCCTGCAAAACCTTTCAAAACTATTCATATGGGAGGAAAGTTCTTTAATTCTGATGAAGCATCTTCATGTGTTAATAACACAAAAATTGAATATTTCAGATGTGGTGAGGATGTGCGTCGAAGCTGACAATTCTGGTTTTGCAAAATACAAGAAAACATTCAGTGAATTGGTAGATTGGTCAGTTTGTATTGTTGTGTGCAAGGGCCGTAGTGTCAATGATACAGCTACTGCAGGGTTGGACTTGCTCTCTGATGATCGTGAACTCATCCCCGCTAAAAACGAAAGACGTCATTGATGAAAAGAATAGAGCCCTTATGCCGATCTGACAATTTTCTGCGTTATTAACTGAGTATTATTTTTAAATACCTTATAGTATGTTATTATTGTGATAACCTTCTAATATTCCTTTGTAAACTTCAGTGTCTATCCAAATGGTTTTTGTCTTATGTTATTAATATAGAAGTTATAATACTGTCTGAGCTTTGTATTCAGATCTGTGTGCTGACAGAACGTCATACATAGCTCTTTCATAAGGGAACTCAGTGTGGCACTTAGCACTTTTCTATTTTTTCACATTATTATTACTTTGTAGGGGCTGCCTGGCCGTTAGTAGTGCTGTGTCTGTGGTAAAGAAAGGACGCGTTACTTGTCCGCTTACGTCTGAACAGTATACACACCATACGACAGTAATCAGTGAAGTGTAATACAAGGTTAAGAGAACAACCCTTCTGGATTTAACTGTAGTAAAAGAAAGACAATAATGGGGAAATATCAACATACCAACGGAAAAACACCGTACGCTGTTTGTGGGATGGTCAGAGTCCCCGACCTTCACCTATGGAAAATCATCGGTGGATTGCTAACACACTCAGGTTAACTGTCGACCAAGTGGAAGCTATTCAACTGAACGCCCAGGAGCGAGCCATGTACATTAAGGTAATCAGTGATTCCATTTATCAGAAATGCTTACAAACTTTTCAGGATCCTGTACAATTTTGCTATGAATCTGGGGAACGGTGTTATGTCAAGATCACTCCAGCTGGCTTGAATTTGACTACGGTTCGTGTTTTCAATGTTCCCTTGGAAGTTCCCTCTGAAATATTCCTATCAGTGTTCAGTAAATATGGAACCGTCAGCGAAGTGCGTAAATAACAGTGGTCGTCTTCTTATATGTTTCCTGTTTATAACGGCATTCGCGCAGTAACTATGGCTATTAAGAAACCGATTTCCTCAAAAGAAAATTTCGGTGTCCACCCCGCGTATATCTCATATAATGGGCAGGTAAAAACATGTCTCATATGTAATGAAACGACCCATTTACGTAACAACTGTCCGAACCGAATGGTTCCACTAGCAGCCAGTAATAAACATTCACATAGTGTGCTATATTCTGGGGCAGTCACTGGCGTTAACCCCGAACAGGACACACTCCCCCCGAGCATACAGCCTTCAGCTGACCTTAGGGATACCCCACTAGCCTCAAGCGAACATTTGGAAACAGACATCATACCAACACCGGATGAGGAACAAATTACGGATGCCCCTTCCTTACATATCACATCTGACGAACACTTTCCAGAACTAGTAAATACACAACAACCCTCAGGAACACAAAGAATAGAATGAATGATGATAGTGAGGCGAACGAGGCTGAAGACTCGCGGCCTGTCATTGCCAATAAGGAAATGAAAGAAGAGGAAGAATGAAACGAAGAGATTCCTACGACTTAGAACGAGTGTATACGTGCTGTATAGTAATATAATGCGTATACCACGTTTATTAGTAAGAAAAATATACAACGCTTATACAGGGTTTATTCACTTTATAACTATACAAGTGTTAAACAACTGTATAAGGACTTTTTATTAGTAAGACGGCCAGAAAATAGATCTCAGAGAAGTAGAGTAGGCGAATCCTTATCTGACCCTGTAATAATTAAGAGGGGAATTCCTCAAGGCAGTATTATTGGACCTTTATATTTTCTTATATATATATATATATATAAACGATGTGAGTAAAGAAGTTGAATCAGAGGTAAGGCTTTTTGCAGATGATATTCTGTATGGAGTAATAAATAAGCTACAAGATTGTGAGCAACTGCAAAATGACCTCGATAACGTTGTGAGATGGACATCAGGCAATGGTGTGATGATACACGTGGTTAAAAGTCAGGTTGTGAGTTTCACAAATAGGAAGAGTCCTTTCAGTTTTAATTTCTGCGTTGATGGGGTGAAAGTTCCTGTTGGGGATCATTGTAAGCATCTAGGTGTTAACATAATGAAACACCGTCATTGGGGTAATCACATAAATATGATTGTAAATAAAGGGTACAGATCTATGCACATGGTTATGAGGGTGTTTAGGGTTTGTAGTAAGGGTGTGAAGGAGAGGGTATATAAGTCACTGGTAAGACCCCAACTAGAGTATGGCTCCAGCGTGTGGGATCCTCATCAGGATTAATTGATCCAAGAACTGGAAAAAATCCAAAGAAAAGCAGCTCGATTTGTTCTGTGTGATTCCCGACGAAAGAGTAGCGTTACAAAAATATTGCAAAGTTGGGGCTGGGAAGACTTGGGAGAAAGGAGACGAGCTGCTCGATTAAGTGGTATATTCCGAGCTGTCACTGCAGACATGGCGTGGAATGGCATTAGTAGACGAATAAGTTTGAGTGATGTCTTTAAAAGTAGGAGAGATCATAATATGAAGATCAAGTTGGAATTCAAGGGGACAAGTTGGGACAAATATTCGCTTAGAGGAAGGGGAGTTAGGGATTGGATTAACTTACCAAGGGAGATGTTCAATAAATTTCCCATTTCTTTGAAAGAATTTAAGAAAAGTCTAGGAAAACAACAAAAAGGGAATCTGCCACCTGGGCGATTGTCCTAAATGCAGATCAGTAGTGATTGAGGATTGTGGCGACATTTAGTAAATTCACGGAGGCTGGCAGACTGAACGCTGGAAGGTATAACGGTCTATATTGATGATGTATGCATGTATGTATGTGTGTAAAATTTCCTCATGCCTCTTTTATCAACCATACGGTATTGCCTAACAGTCCTACTTTTACAACATTATATTTCTATGACATTTATTTTAACTACGACAAAGACAATTTCGTTACCAGTTTTATCATCTATCACTTCAGTTTCAGTTAAGTGTTAGTAATAGAAGCGACGGTGGAGGACGCTGAATGAGTCCTTGTTTATGTCTACGATAACTTTCCTCTTTGAGGGTATAAGCTTGACTCTCGTGTATAATGAATTGTTAATTGCAGAGCGTGTGAAAATACTTCCTTCTTTCCTTCCTTTCTTGAAAATAAAGTGTTCGAAGCTCCGAAATAATATATTAACATTACGATTTGGTTTATACAGTGAAATTTACGGCATAACTTGTATTCAAATCTATCATTGTTTGCATTTCTTGAAATAAGGATCGTTATTTCCTTCGAGCAAGGATGATTAAATTTTCTTACAGGTTTAAGCCAAGAAATTTTCATCCAGTCAAATTCTCACTGTAGTTCTCTTCTTCTACATTAAATTATGTGCGGATTGCCTCAAATAGTGAGTAAATTTGTAATGTACAAAGATTTATCGGTCTATTAAATGCTGACTTGTCTCCTATTGTTCAAATTTGGCTTCCTGTACTTCCCACAATCGTCTATTTACACATTGCATGTTCTCGAAACATTCACTGATTATTGCTACAATCTTACGCCTCCATTGCATGTTTCCCAGGCTGTTCGTCCGCACGACAAGACGTGAATAAACCACGCGCGATCAGCTGCTCCTAATAACGGCACGCAACATAACACTTCAATAATTCATTCATTATTTTCCTTTCCTTCACATACTCTGCATGCATGTATTGTCCCTTCTATTTTATTGTCGAACTTTTTGTGGATCACTCGTTCTTTTAACAGTTTCCAGAGTATATTTTGTAACCAAGTCAACCTGTTAATTTCACGCATTTACTCTTCCAGATTGAGTTCACTATATTTACGGTACAAATATTTGTGCGAAGGTGATCCTTCAGATAATGTTACTGCCGTTTTCATGGAATCTCACTGACTCATATTACAGTAATAATTCATTTTAGACTTCCAATAATAATGTTATTTGTTTAACGCCTTTCTAATTACTTTGGCAAATTTGAGAGACGCCGAGATGCGGAATATCGAATCGCAAATGTTATTGTATGTGCCAGTAAACCGGATGACACGAGGTTGGCGTACTTAAACACCTTCATCTATGTTCGGAATGAGCTAGGATGCTTTTCGCCAGCTTGGGCTCAGAATGTCACCACTCTACTGCCCTGGTCACTGAGTGCGGGTGTCTGAAGTGTTGTACAACTTATTACAAAATGAACGTTCAGGTATATTTAATAATTACCCAGTTTATTAATATACATCTCTCAATAACCTTCGTAAACAATGTATTTTTTTTTATTACAATTTGCTTTACGTCGCACCAACACAGATATGTCTTATGGCGACGATGGGATAGGAAAGGCCTGGGAATTGGAAGGAAGCGGCCGTGGCCTTAATTAAGGTACAGCCCCGGCATTTGCCTGGTGTGAAAATGGGAAACCACGGAAAACCATCTTCAGGGCTGCCGACAGTGGGACTCGAACCCACTATCTCCCGATTACTGGATACTGGCCGCACTTAAGCGACTGCAGCTATCGAGCTCGGTAAACAATGTATTAAATGTTAAAGTGTAAGTTTCAGTTTTCGATGGCAATGTATTTTTGAGGAAGATTTGTTCATTCAAAGGGCTAATGTTGAGATAAACGGCCCAAAACTACAAATAAAGTGTTTCTGAACTGAACAAGAGTTTCAAAGAACTAAGAGTGTTTTAGTTTTCGTTAAAGTATGAAGCTTTCACCCAATGGTTGATTTCTCATTGCTTTTCTCTGAAAAAAATTAAGTTTGCTGTTTTACATTAAGTTAAATCTTGTAATCAAAGCTACCGTACGTGCAATTACAGAAAACGCGAGGCACAAACTATGAGGCAAGCCTCCCCAATTTAAAAATCTAAAATATATTGGTCACTATGGCAAAAAGTGCATAACACTGTCGCACGCACAAGTTAAGTTTCAGGATCATAAACATGCTATTTAAGTAAGTAAATTAAAATAATTTCCCTAGGCTGATCATATTGTCCTTGGCAATGTCATTCTTGTCAAAGGTACTCACTGATGACTGAATATATTTTACATATACATGCTAATGGAACGAGTGCAAGTCAGTCTGTAACACATGGCTCCAGTGCATAAAGGGTAGAAGGTAATAGATGCACGAAATTATCACAGTAATAAATATTGGCGAGAGGATGATAATGTCGCAAGTTTCAGGTCTATAGATGGTTCTGTAAAAGTTGCGCCTTGGAGATTCCCCGCCGGGAGTAGAAGTGGTTTGACAGCTGTCTTAAGCAACTGCTACCTGCGCTGCACCGCAGAGACTTATTTCCACGTTCAACGAATGGTGTGAATATCTGTACAACTAAGATTTTGAAACCTCTCTATATAAAATAACATGTCCTGACTGACTGACAGACTCATCATCGCCGAGCCAAAACTTCTGGACATAACGAAATGAAATTTTCGGGATACATTTATATTAAGGGTGTAGGTGCTCACTAAGGGAGGATTTTTGGGTATTCCGTCCCTGAGGGGGCAAAAAGGGGGTGAATTTTAAAAATGAGGATATCTATATCTCAAAAACTTAAAAGTTTACAGACGTAATTTGGTATTTAGAATCTCATTTAAAAATAAAGAAATACGTATTTTTTGTTTTCAGAAAATCCCATTAAGGGGGGTGAAAAAGGGGTAAAAGGGGTTAATCACCTTCTATGAAGAGACTTATATCTTACAAAGTTAAGATGTTACAGACGTGAAAATTGGTATTTGGAATCTCCTTTGAAAATAAAGAAACACGTACTTTTATTTTTATGGATAATTCCGACGAATAGGGGTGAACAGGAGTGACAAACGGCGTGAATTTTTAAAAAGTCTATATCTGCAAATTATCTCAGATACGCAACATATTACAGATTTGAAAACTGGTATTTCGAATTTCCTGTAAAATTAAACTATTTTTTCGGAAAATCCACTTAAGAGGAAGTGTAAAAAGGGAGTGAATTTTTAAAATTAGCATATTTACAGTATATCCTAATAATCTAAGATGTTGCAGACCTGAACATTGGTATTTATAATCTCCTTTAATAATGAGGAAACACGTATTCTTTGGTTTTCGAAAAAAACCATGACGGTGGGCGGTGGAAGAATTGAAAAATTAGTTGAATTATTTGTATGAGAATATATATATATATAAATGTATACCAAAAAATCTAAAGATGTTACAAACGTGAAAACTGGGATTTGGAATCTCCTTTAAAAATGAAGAAACACGTATTTTGCGGGGGGATCAACGTTTTGGGGGGGGGGGGGTTGAAAACGGAGATGAATTCCTTTTACGAGGATACATATATCTCAAAAACTGAAGAAGTTAAAGTCGTGATAATTGGTATTTTCAAGCTATTTTAAAGAAACGAGTACTGTTTGTGTTTTAAGAATTCCTTTGAGTGGGGAGTGTGAAAGGAAGTGAAAAAAATTGAATTATTTTTCTGGAGAAACTTATATCTCAGAACTGAAGGTTACAGGACGTGGAAATTGGTATTTGGAGTTACCTTTAAAAATGAAGGAACACGCATTTTTTTGGTGGAGGAAACCAACTTAACAGGCGGGGATGGAGTGAAAAGAGTTTAATTCCTTTCATGAGGATACTTATATCTCAAAAACTAAAGATGTTAAAGACGTGAAAATTAGTGTTTGGAATCTATTTTAAAAATAAAGAAACACGCATTTGGGAGGGGGGGAATCAACTCTCAAAACTGAAGATGTTGCAGTCGTGATAATTGGCATTTGGAATCTCCTTTAAAAATAAAGAAACACGCATTTTTGGAGGCGCGGGGGGAATCAACCTAACGGGCTGTATTTGGAATCTTCTTTCAAAGTAAAGAAACACGTGTTCTTGGGTCTTCGGAAAATCCACTCAACGGGGGTGAATGAATTGAAAAATCAGTTGAATTATTTGTACGAGAATACTTATATCTCAAAAACTAAAGATGCTAAATACGTGAAAATTGGTATTTGGAGTCTCCTCTAAAAATAAACCCGCATTTTTGGGAGGGGGAATCATCGGTTAGGAAGAGGGGGGGTGAAAAAGGAGTTGAATTACTTTTATGAAGATTTTTATATCACAAAACTGAAGATGTTACAGACGTAAAAATTAGTATTTGAAATGTCCTTTAAAAATTAAGAAACACGCATGTGTTTTTTTGGAAAATCGACGTAAGGGATGTGGATTTGAAAATAAGTAAATAGGGAGTTGAAATATAGTTATGAGGCTGCTTTATCTAAAAACTGAAGCTGTTACAGACGTGAAAGTTGGTATCTTCAATTTCCTTTCAAAATAAGCACGATATTTTTGTTTTCTGGAAGTCCACTTAAGGCGGAGCGGGGTTGGAAAGAAATGAAGAAGAAGTTGAATTATTTTTATGAGTATACATTTATCTCCAAAACTGGAAGTGTTACAGACGTACAGACATGAAACCTGGTATTTAGAAACTCCTTAAAAATAATGAAACACGTACTTTTTGGTTTTCGGATAATCCAGTTAAGGGGCTGAAAAAAATGGAAAAGCGGGTAAATTTTTGAAATGAGTACCGGTATATTTACATTATATGTCAAAAAATTAACATGTTAGAGACAAGAAACTTGGTATTTTGAGAGTCCTCAAAAAATGCAGGATCATGCACCTTTTTGTTTTGGAGAAACCACTTAACGGGGGATGAAAAGAAGTGAAAAATAGTTGAATTATTTTTATGAGGATACTTATATCTTAAAATCTGAAGATGTTACTGACTTGAAAAATTGGTATTTAGAACCTCCTTTAAAAATAAACAAACACGAATTTAATTTTCGGAAAATACACTTAGAGGGGGGTGGGAGTGGGGGAAGGACTGATAGAGGGGTTGCATTATTTCTATGGGGATACTTTTGTATATCTCAAAAACTGAAGATGTTACAGATATGGGAATAGGTATTTGGAATCTCCTTTAAACATAAAGAACTATGTATTTATTTTTTCCCGAATTAAGAGAAGACTGTTTCTCGCAGGTACAGTTGTATGTCGCACGGTCGTATTAGCCCCAAGAGGTAATACCACAAACATGGTTTACAAAGAATTTCTGGGGTAAATGAAACTCAATTTTGGGTGAGATTTTATACTTTATGAATTTTCAGGTACCGGTAATGTCTTAGTACAATGCCGAGGAACGATTACTTTGTTCAAATTACAAAATCCACACGAGTGCTGGTTAATATATATAAAATGTTATTCATTCTATCAATGTTGGTTTCTTGCACTTTTAAGAGACCTGCATCGTATTTATACCAGTGGGTGAAATGTGTATAACTACGTACTTTGACTTTATTTACAAACCAAGTGTGGAAACATGGAACCAGCTTTTCAGTCTCATGAAGAATATCCACAGCCTGTTTGTAGCTAGCTGACAGGGTCAGGAATAGAATGAATGAAGGATGAAATACCACTAAAGGAAGAAAATGCTGCCGAATTCGAGGCCTGGCATGCTTTTCCGGACAAGGATTAATGGATGGCAAATGAAATGATAGCGAATTTGTTGAATAAAGGATGACCAGTGAAACCAGAAAGAAACTGTCTCACCCTACGTTTCCCCTGATATGCAGCCCTTATGAAGTGATAGGAGTCAAGAATTAACCATAGCTACTGCCAAGGAAAGGAAATTGTGTGCCCTGGCGAGGCCTGTCGCATTCCCCTGCGTATAAAAGATTAATAAATGACAAATGAAATTGTTTCAAACAGTGATGCTGATATAAAGATGAAGAAATCAGAAATAATATTTTGAAAACCCCGATAAGGGGTAAGTAGGCAGTGGACACTGTCACATTCTGAAACGCGAAACTTCCCTGTGGAATTCCCAAACAAGACCTCTCGCTAATGAGATCCTAGAATGATTAATGACCACGGCGCAAGTTTTACTGATTTTAACACGGCGCAACTTTTACTCGGCGCAAGTTTTACACCCTGTAGCTTGCACCTTTCTCGAGGAATGTCGTGTTTTGGAAACTGCAAGAATTGCAACGCAGTGGCAGGCGGTAGCCACTGGTGAGGCTGCCGGGGAACGTGGGCAAGTGTTTAAACCAGTTTCTGCCTGCTATTGTACCTTCAAGGTCGAGCGTTATCTGCCAAGAAAAACATTTTGGCGTTACGTCCCAATAACTACTTTTACGCTTTTGGAGACACAGGGGTACAAAAATTTAGTCGCTTAGGAGTTCATTTACGTGGCAGTAAATCTACCCATACGAGGCTGGCGTACAATATTTGAGCACCTTCAAATTCTACCGTGGTGTTGGAGTCAGAAGACCAGTGCCTCAACCGTCTGAGACACTCAGCTCTGGAAACGATTCTCACGACAGCCGACAATTAGAACTAGCCCCTCTCCGTCTCCCGAATTCAAAGGTCACCCGTCTTCTGCTCGGTTGGTCGCTCGGAATGCAGAGCTCTCAGACCACAGCCCAGCCGTGGCCATTTGAAGACAGGTGCCTACTCTGCAACCTCCTACTTCTCCTTCTCCTACTAGTACTACTATTAAATGTACTCATTCCTCTCCTGAAGGCTGAGACGGGCCTCCTAGACAGTGACGCCGTATTTCAGGCCAGGAGACTTGTTTCGGAGAAGGTGGAGTGTTGGTGGCCGCGGTCTATACTAGGAACTGTTCCGCCATTCGCCTTAGTGCAGGAGAACGGAAACCCGCGGAAAACCATTGTCAGGACAGCCGACGGAGGAGACCAGCCCCTCTCCGTCTCCCATATACAGAGGCGTAGAGCCACGGTTGAGCCGTCGCCACCCATCATCTGCTCGGTTGGCCGGCCGGAGTGCAGAGCTGTTGGACCACGGACCAGCCACGGTCACCTGTAGGGCGAAGCCTACTCTGCAATCGCCGACCAATTTTTAGAATATCAACAACCCATTTAAATAAATGTTAAGAGTCTCTCACTTTAAGGGAAGGGGCTGATGCGAATGATATACTGAACCCATAATTCTACGGTGAGAAAAAAAAAATTCTCCAATATTTATTTGGCATTAAGAAAGTACTTTTATGTTTGAAGGCAGCCATGTTGCGCTCCTACGAGCCCCCATGTCGCGTGGGAAGGTTCTCCCTCACGGCGAGCTCGTGAATTGCCGGGACACCTCGGTGGGACTCGAGTGCCCGACAATTCTTTAAAGTCATGGAATTCTGCACAACGAGGGATTTTGATAATATAGTAAATGAAGAAATAAATAAGCAAATTTATTCGTACACCCTCCGTGAAGATAGAGACACCAGGGAAAAACTTAAATGCAGTTAAGCCCAAGTACATGTTAGCGTGAGACCAGCGAACCAGCTACACGTGCCAAGGTCAAGGAAGGAAGAAAACGCGCGAAACGCACGGGCAGAAACAATTTATTTACCCTGTTGTGAGTGTAGAAAAATTATAAAATTAACATCTAACATAAGTGCAAGTCTGTCCGGAGTTCTGGGACAAGTCTTATCAAAATCGGTCTGTTAGACGCAAATTTGGCAGATTACACAACCAAGCCTCATAGAGGGGATAGCGTCCCTCCTGAAATTATAAAAGAAACCCCCCACCGTAGATTTTTCAGTGTCGATCTGGAACTTGAAGCCGCGGGAGCCTGCGCCCGTCGCCATTGGAATTTCGCGCCAGATTGACCGACAATAATTAAATACATGTCCGTGGCTAAGGTCCATATACTTAGTTAGAAGAAAAAGTGATTGGGAAAGTTTGAACGTTTGCCGACGAACTAGGAAGGTGTAGGCTGGTTGAAATAAACGCAGCAGGTTTTATTTATTTCATCTTATGTACACTTGAAAGTGAAGCCGAGTCTTGGAGGAAGCTAGTCAAAGTAGTTTTGCTCCCTTATCGGCCGAACACCTGTTTATTTAGGTAACGGAGAGAGAAGCCATTCTGGGAACGCATCAGACAGTTGTAGTCGACTGCAGGACGAGGGAAGTTCGTGGTGCAAGTTATAGAGAAAGTGCCTGATTTATGTGGTAATTTTAATATCGTGTGTGTGAAGGGTAGTGGTTTATATGAGTGAGATTT
Source organism: Anabrus simplex (assembly GCF_040414725.1). NCBI lineage: Eukaryota > Metazoa > Arthropoda > Insecta > Orthoptera > Tettigoniidae > Anabrus > Anabrus simplex. Next base: position 493,171,664 of record NC_090266.1, read on the forward strand.
TGGAAATGAAAATGTTATCTGTGAAAATGAGCGGCTAAGCCTGAGATCAGCTGGCGACGATGTAATCAGAATGCTGAGAATGTCACCATTGTGCAGGTCTGTCTATTTTATAATATGTTGTAATTAGTTAGTCATTGTCTGTCCCAACCAACTTTTCCAGATGATTGTCGGGTTGATATGCGTAATTATCAGGCGAAAGGTGTTGTAAATTTTGGTCAGCGTGTGAAATTTCAGTGTGTAAAGTTCATGTCAGGAACGATAAAATGCGACGCTTTAAATTTTATGTTGAATGTTCGATGAGATATCATTCAAAGTGTGGATTTTTGAACGTTATAAGTGTAAATTTGTCGTGGCGAATATCTTAATCTCAGGTGTCAGTTGAATTCAGAAATGTTGGTCGATAATAATAATAATAATAATAATAATAATAATAATAATAATAATAATAATAATAATAATAATAATAATAATAATAATAATGTCTACCGCGGGATAAGGAAATCTTTCTATGTTAAAGTGCATTTAACCAGTATATTTTTGCAAGGACTGCAGGCATATTTAGATGAGTTCGGTGAAATTTGTTAGAGTCACAGTCATTAATGGGACGGAAATTTTGAGACATCGTGTATATCAATGATACGAAAGGTCGCTGGGTGCTCTTGGACTCTCGAGGTTCGAAAGTCGCAATAATAGTAAAGTCCGAGATGTGTTTAATAATGGTTGCCGTTTTCACCAGGGGATCGATGTATGAAAAAGGGTCTTGAAGGAAAAGGGATTGAGAGCGATGGATTTATATGTATGTGGAGACGAGATAGATGGAAGTGATACCGCTGGAATAAAGCGAGGAGAAGGCTGTGTTGAGACAAGCTGTATTTTGTAGAGGAAGAATTTAGGAACAGGCTGTGTTGGAACAGGCTGTATTGTTTTCCGCAATCAATCCGAATTTGAGACGACTATGGTGTAAATTTATAGAAAGATTCCAAGTGAAAACGACTCTAGTAAATGTTAAAGTCTGGGTGGTACACATCCAGCGATTTCTGTTACGTAAAGCCCGTATGGATAATAAGATAATGAACGACCTCAAGTATTGAAGAGCACTTTGGACCCATGGTTGGGTTGTATTGAATTGGTTCACTGGATAGGTCATTGATAAATATAGTTGGATTTGATGATAGGCGATTTGAGAATTTCGACGGCGGTAGTGATGATTATTATTTTTTTGAAGGTATCCACTAAATGGTAAAATATGTGTTGGGAATTTTCATTTGCTTCCCTAACACTTCTGTGCACAGGCTGAGAGTGTGTTCGAGGTGGAGAATCGTTCGTCACGTATATTTAATTTTGAGTTCATGTATTGGGATGGTAGAGACTTACTGTGTTTTTCGACTTGCATTCATTTGATAGTAAGAGACGTAGTTCCGTCGTGCGTATTTTGTCTGACCAGATTTAGTGTTAATGTTGGAGGTGTTTGAAATTGCTGTTCACCTGATATGTTAAGGGAGGCGTATTACGACCCACTTTGACGCCCGACGATAGGATTAGGACGTCAGATGTTATTCTTGGAGTCACTGATGATGAGACGTCCTAGGTCACGCCCGACAATAGAATTCGGAAGGCATCATGTACATAATGATTAGGTTTAGGTTGTACAGATTTCAAGTGAACCCGACGATAGGTCTGGGATGGTAGCTGTACACACTCAAGTCTCAGTTTAGATGTTTCTTTTGTTTGTTTGTGGAAGTGGCCTGGAGGAAGGTAGCAGTTACAATACGATATGATTTAGGAGGGTCAATGCGAAGCTCTCCTTGAGATAACGGGACCGTTAGCGAGTGAGGGTTGTCCAAGTGTTGGACATCGACCCGATCTAGATTAAATATTTTTACTGTAATTCTTCGTGCGTGTTAAGCTGTATGACTTCGAGAAGTTAATTTTTTTTTACGGACTTCATTGTTTTCTCGTTTTAACGTCCGTTTTCGTTTGATAGTGTGCATATTGACACTCAGTGTATTAGAGTGAGATTTGAGTTGCGGATGCGGTTTCGATTCGTCAGCCAGTATTTTATTTTATTTTCATCTTGTCGTACTTTCATTTTAATAATAATTAGTTAGAGTAAGTAAGTAATCACCTTACCAGTAGTGTGTTGGGACAGACAGTAAATAGAGAGATCTGTACTGGTAGCATTGTTTTTCAAGGGAAAGAATTCCTTAAAGTTGTAGTAAATTTTAGCGTGGACTGGTAATTTTATTAAGCATAACAAACCCATTTCTAACCTGAAAATCGGTTCGATAATAATACTTTTCAAGTGACTTTCCACTTTTCAATTAACTTCATTGTTTGGCATTTCTTCTAAATGCATGATTAGTAATTGTTTCCTGCATTTCGCAGTTTTGTTCCTTTAGAACGACATAACGTAAGATCCTCTCGGATCCTGTTGTTGTTGGTTCCCTCCGAACAGCTGTTTTGGGGTGATGCACATTTAACATCGGGATTATCTTATCACTTAAGGGTGTCATGAATGACAAATACATGGTGGAATTTTATTTCAATTGTGAATGAAGCTGTTAACTTGTAGTGAACACCATGCTTTCCCATAATATTTCGCAACCTATCCAAAGCAACTGATAGTCAGTTTGGTTCGATTAAGGGTCCATTCGGCGGGTGTTCCGTATCCGTGAAGGGTATTTGACTGGTGGATAACCTTAATTGAGAGAAAATCAGGCGTTCTACTTGTTGAAAGTCAGATTTTCCACGGATCGTGTGGATTAACTCTCAGTTCTCGTTTGGAATAATAGGTGCCCGGTTTTCAGGTCTTCCCTTTTTCAGTTTTTCAGTTTCGCTGTCCACTAACATATTAGCTTCTCCGAAGCAACTCTTCGACATTGGAAGAAACGAAGTGACGTTATGTAATGTGACTGTGTTTGGAACATTCAAAAATCAATAATTTATAATTTTTTTTAATTTTTGGCAAGAATGCATATTAAATTAATGATGTTATCGTGCTCTTTCAATTTAATAAAAATTAGTAAGCACATTTTTGCTCCTCATTTCAAGTAGTTAGGCTCTCTTCTGAACCCCATCGTTTGGTTAAGATCGTGACCGAATTTATTCCCGCAACGACCCAGGATTTAAGAGTTCTAAATTGTTCTACTGAAGCAGCCGTGGCCGACCAACGATGGAATGGTAAGTTCAAGGGTTCAGTAAGAAGTGTCGCACCAAGTGTGGGGCTTAAGTCACGATAAGGAGGATGATAATATTCCACGTTGGAGGACAGTAAGAAATAACACCAACGTGATGGCTTAAGTCACTTAACAGAGAGGGCTTGAGTGCATTAAAGGAAGAACTACGAGTCATGTTGGTTGACATCAGTAAAATGATGACCAATTGTAGAATGATATTACACGTTGGGCCTCAGTAAGAAGTGGCGCCATCAACGTTAGGGCTTATGTCACGATAACGATGAGGAGCCCAAAGTCACGATAACGATACGATGCCACGATAACGATATTGAAATTATATATTGAAAATAAATGTTAGGAAAATATAAAATAATGTTGAGGCCTAAGCCACATTATAAATAATACAAGCGGGTGAGAACTATGGCTGAGCCACAGTTAAACGAATTATGCCCAATGAGAGTGCTAGATATTACCACGTTTAACGAGGAGCGTAACTACTTGGTAGATAGTAATCATAATAACAGTCACAATGCATTTTAGGAAATCAGTATTTAAAGCTGTATTGAGGCTTATGTCATGTTGCCAATATAAATTTTGGAAGTGGTAACGCTGAATTACATTCAAAGTTTATGCGTTAACATGTTCTTTGTTTAATTAATTTACGGAAGCGAAACTATTTGGGATATTTATCCAGAGTAACTTATTAACTTTAGAATTTTCTTTTCATTTAACAAATTTGTGATACCAGCCATGTAAACAAAATTTTATAAGACAACGGTTGGAACGTTGTCAGTTTCGGTATTAAATTATAATAGCGTTTGTATGTGAAAACGCAGTAGATAGTGAATTCTTTCCTTAGTAGTTTGGAGTATTCTGGTTGCATCAACAGCCAGCATACTCATTATTGTATTCTTTGTGATATTGTGAGATGGAAGGTCAGGTGACCGTGGATCTGCTAATGCAGGTGATGAAGGAGTATTACGAGAGTATGCGGGAGATCATAAAGAATCGGGGTGAGATTATTAAGGAGTTGAGAGAGGACATGAAGGTTCGTGATGAGAGGTTGGATAGTAAGATAGACAGTTTTGATAGTAAAATGGAAGGCGCGAAAACCCGGAATGAGAATTTGAAGGAGGATGTGAGAGGTCAGAGTGATAGTTTGAACAGTTTGAGGGAGGACACGAAAGTCCAGAGTGAGAATTTGAGGGAGAATATGAAAATTCAAAGTAAGTGTTTGGTAGCTAGTTTGAAAGACACTAGGGACGATTTAAAGAGTAGTATGGATGCCTTTCGAGCTAGTTTGAAAGAAAGTCATGACGATTTAAAGAGTGGGATAGATGAGTTGAAGATTAGTCTGAAAGATGATTTTAACGATTTAAAGAGCAGTGTGGGTGAGTTACGAAATGTTTGCAAGAGAAATAATAATGGGTCAAAGGTAGGCTCAGAAGAAATGACCGATAGACACGTGAAAGCTGAGAATCAGATTCCAGAGACTGAGATTGGTTGTCCAGAACTCAAAGAGGGAGCAGCGGAAGTAGAAAGGGATTTAGGTGACGACGAACAGGTCATGACCGTCCACACCAAAGAGTCCGAGGATGTCGATAGTAATTGTGAACAGGGTTCGAGAGGGAATACCTTAGCCCAGGAGCAGACGGACGAGAAGGTCAAACTCAAGGAGAGTGAAGTTAGTAATGAGATCAGTACAGCGGACAGGCAACCAAAGATGGTTGGAAATATGAGTCAAGCTATGGAGGATTATAATCTAGACCTTGGTAGTCAATTGAAAGTTGGAAATGACGCAAAGGCTACCGGCCAGAATTTGTACGTTGAGGCGAGAAAATCTCAAAACTTAAGGATCGCGAACGTCTTTAAAATGACTGGGAGATATCAGGACCAGTTTTACCAATTGAAGGAAGACCCGTACCTGACGATAAAGGAACTCTTTGCGGATCTGATGGAAGATATCCTGGAGGTCAAGATATCTGAAGAACGTAGATGGAGGACAGCTGATGGATACATCGAGAAAGCACCATTATTGTGGGTGGACGTTACAGCCCGTCAACATTGTTTCTTTGATAAAGGAAAGATATGCCGGAGAGCCCTGTCAGTGAAATGCAGATAGCAGGTGTAGAGAGAGAGAGAGGAAGGCGGCAGAGACCACCAAATGACGCACATAACATCGATAACATCAAGAAACAGACTCCTAGCAGCTCCCAATAAAATGATGATGGCAACCCAATAAAACTTAAAGGTTTATCGTAGAGCAGAAGAAAGAATCCCATTACAGGATGACGCAGCCTTACCAGCTGGGGAAATGGTTACCGAAGAAGGAGAAGAAGAAGTGCAACCCGTAAATATGATCGTCACGGCGAGAGGAAGACAGGTCGAGGCACCACTCCAAGGACAGGCAAGCAGTGGGAGTAAAGAAGAGGAAGACGCTGAATGTTTACAATGTTCATTCTTAAGAGAAGACTTTATTGATGACATCTGTAACGCAATTCTATTGCTGGAAGAAGAAAACAGGGAAATACGTGAAAGTAACAGAGCCCTACGTCAAGAGTGAGATCGGCTGGGAAATTTTACGTAGAATCATGGTTCATTTGTATCAAAATTCCCATGTACAATTTAGAATTTTGAAGGAATATATCTGTTTAAATATTTCCCCTTTCTGGGTAAACATTTCGTCGTTGTAGGTGGATTATGAACCCATAATTCTACGGTGAGAAAAAAATTTTTCTCCAATATTCATTTGGCATTAAGAAAGTACTTTTATGTTTGAAGGCAGCCATGTTGCGCTCCTACGAGCCCCCATGTCGCGTGGGAAGGTTCTCCCTCACGGCGAGCTCGTGAATTGCCGGGACACCTCGGTGGGACTCGAGTGCCCGACAATTCTTTAAAGTCATGGAATTCTGCACAACGAGGGATTTTGATAATATAGTAAATGAAGAAATAAATAAGCAAATTTATTCGTACATCCTCCGTGAAGATAGAGACACCAGGGAAAAACTTAAATGCAGTTAAGCCCAAGTACATGTTAGCGTGAGACCAGCGAACCAGCTACACGTGCCAAGGTCAAGGAAGGAAGAAAACGCGCGAAACGCACGGGCAGAAACAATTTATTTACCCTGTTGTGAGTGTAGAAAAATTATAAAATTAACATCTAACATAAGTGCAAGTCTGTCCGGAGTTCTGGGACAAGTCTTATCAAAATCGGTCTGTTAGACGCAAATTTGGCAGATTACACAACCAAGCCTCATAGAGGGGATAGCGTCCCTCCTGAAATTATAAAAGAAACCCCCCACCGTAGATTTTTCAGTGTCGATCTGGAACTTGAAGCCGCGGGAGCCTGCGCCCGTCGCCATTGGAATTTCGCGCCAGATTGACCGACAATAATTAAATACATGTCCGTGGCTAAGGTCCATATACTTAGTTAGAAGAAAAAGTGATTGGGAAAGTTTGAACGTTTGCCGACGAACTAGGAAGGTGTAGGCTGGTTGAAATAAACGCAGCAGGTTTTATTTATTTCATCTTATGTACACTTGAAAGTGAAGCCGAGTCTTGGAGGAAGCTAGTCAAAGTAGTTTTGCTCCCTTATCGGCCGAACACCTGTTTATTGAGGTAACGGAGAGAGAAGCCATTCTGGGAACGCATCAGACAGTTGTAGTCGACTGCAGGACGAGGGAAGTTCGTGGTGCAAGTTATAGAGAAAGTGCCTGATTTATGTGGTAATTTTAATATCGTGTGTGTGAAGGGTAGTGGTTTATATGAGTGAGATTTTGGAAATGAAAATGTTATCTGTGAAAATGAGCGGCTAAGCCTGAGATCAGCTGGCGACGATGTAATCAGAATGCTGAGAATGTCACCATTGTACAGGTCTGTCTATTTTATATTATGTTGTAATTAGTTAGTCATTGTCTGTCCCAACCAACTTTTCCAGATGATTGTCGGGTTGATATGCGTAATTATCAGGCGAAAGGTGTTGTAAATTTTGGTCAGCGTGTGAAATTTCAGTGTGTAAAGTTCATGTCAGGAACGATAAAATGCGACGCTTTAAATTTTATGTTGAATGTTCGATGAGATATCATTCAAAGTGTGGATTTTTGAACGTTATAAGTGTAAATTTGTCGTGGCGAATATCTTAATCTCAGGTGTCAGTTGAATTCAGAAATGTTGGTCGATAATAATAATAATAATAATAATAATAATAATAATAATAATAATAATAATGTCTACCGCGGGATAAGGAAATCTTTCTATGTTAAAGTGCATTTAACCAGTATATTTTTGCAAGGACTGCAGGCATATTTAGATGAGTTCGGTGAAATTTGTTAGAGTCACAGTCATTAATGGGACGGAAATTTTGAGACACCGTGTATATCAATGATACGAAAGGTCGCTGGGTGCTCTTGGACTCTCGAGGTTCGAAAGTCGCAATAATAGTAAAGTCCGAGATGTGTTTAATAATGGTTGCCGTTTTCACCAGGGGATCGATGTATGAAAAAGGGTCTTGAAGGAAAAGGGATTGAGAGCGATGGATTTATATGTATGTGGAGACGAGATAGATGGAAGTGATACCGCTGGAATAAAGCGAGGAGAAGGCTGTGTTGAGACAAGCTGTATTTTGTAGAGGAAGAATTTAGGAACAGGCTGTGTTGGAACAGGCTGTATTGTTTTCCGCAATCAATCCGAATTTGAGACGACTATGGTGTAAATTTATAGAAAGATTCCAAGTGAAAACGACTCTAGTAAATGTTAAAGTCTGGGTGGTACACATCCAGCGATTTCTGTTACGTAAAGCCCGTATGGATAATAAGATAATGAACGACCTCAAGTATTGAAGAGCACTTTGGACCCATGGTTGGGTTGTATTGAATTGGTTCACTGGATAGGTCATTGATAAATATAGTTGGATTTGATGATAGGCGATTTGAGAATTTCGACGGCGGTAGTGATGATTATTATTTTTTGAAGGTATCCACTAAATGGTAAAATATGTGTTGGGAATTTTCATTTGCTTCCCTAACACTTCTGTGCACAGGCTGAGAGTGTGTTCGAGGTGGAGAATCGTTCGTCACGTATATTTAATTTTGAGTTCATGTATTGGGATGGTAGAGACTTACTGTGTTTTTCGACTTGCATTCATTTGATAGTAAGAGACGTAGTTCCGTCGTGCGTATTTTGTCTGACCAGATTTAGTGTTAATGTTGGAGGTGTTTGAAATTGCTGTTCACCTGATATGTTAAGGGAGGCGTATTACGACCCACTTTGACGCCCGACGATAGGATTAGGACGTCAGATGTTATTCTTGGAGTCACTGATGATGAGACGTCCTAGGTCACGCCCGACAATAGAATTCGGAAGGCATCATGTACATAATGATTAGGTTTAGGGTGTACAGATTTCAAGTGAACCCGACGATAGGTCTGGGATGGTAGCTGTACACACTCAAGTCTCAGTTTAGATGTTTCTTTTGTTTGTTTGTGGAAGTGGCCTGGAGGAAGGTAGCAGTTACAATACGATATGATTTAGGAGGGTCAATGCGAAGCTCTCCTTGAGATAACGGGACCGTTAGCGAGTGAGGGTTGTCCAAGTGTTGGACATCGACCCGATCTAGATTAAATATTTTTACTGTAATTCTTCGTGCGTGTTAAGCTGTATGACTTCGAGAAGTTAATTTTTTTTTACGGACTTCATTGTTTTCTCGTTTTAACGTCCGTTTTCGTTTGATAGTGTGCATATTGACACTCAGTGTATTAGAGTGAGACTTGAGTTGCGGATGCGGTTTCGATTCGTCAGCCAGTATTTTATTTTATTTTCATCTTGTCGTACTTTCATTTTAATAATAATTAGTTAGAGTAAGTAAGTAATCACCTTACCAGTAGTGTGTTGGGACAGACAGTAAATAGAGAGATCTGTACTGGTAGCATTGTTTTTCAAGGGAAAGAATTCCTTAAAGTTGTAGTAAATTTTAGCGTGGACTGGTAATTTTATTAAGCATAACAAACCCATTTCTAACCTGAAAATCGGTTCGATAATAATACTTTTCAAGTGACTTTCCACTTTTCAATTAACTTCAGTGTTTGGCATTTCTTCTAAATGCATGATTAGTAATTGTTTCCTGCATTTCGCAGTTTTGTTCCTTTAGAACGACATAACGTAAGATCCTCTCGAATCCTGTTGTTGTTGGTTCCCTCCGAACAGCTGTTTTGGGGTGATGCACATTTAGCATCGGGATTATCTTATCACTTAAGGGTGTCATGAATGACAAATACATGGTGGAATTTTATTTCAATTGTGAATGAAGCTGTTAACTTGTAGTGAACACCATGCTTTCCCATAATATTTCGCAACCTATCCAAAGCAACTGATAGTCAGTTTGGTTCGATTAAGGGTCCATTCGGCGGGTGTTCCGTATCCGTGAGGGGTATTTGACTGGTGGATAATCTTAATTGAGAGAAAATCAGGCGTTCTACTTGTTGAAAGTCAGATTTTCCACGGATCGTGTGGATTAACTCTCAGTTCTCGTTTGGAATAATAGGTGCCCGGTTTTCAGGTCTTCCCTTTTTCAGTTTTTCAGTTTCGCTGTCCACTAACATATTAGCTTCTCCGAAGCAACTCTTCGACATTGGAAGAAACGAAGTGACGTTATGTAATGTGACTGTGTTTGGAACATTCAAAAATCAATAATTTATATTTTTTTTAATTTTTGGCAAGAATGCATATTAAATTAATGATGTTATCGTGCTCTTTCAATTTAATAAAAATTAGTAAGCACATTTTTGCTCCTCATTTCAAGTAGTTAGGCTCTCTTCTGAACCCCATCGTTTGGTTAAGATCGTGACCGAATTTATTCCCGCAACGACCCAGGATTTAAGAGTTCTAAATTGTTCTACTGAAGCAGCCGTGGCCGACCAACGATGGAATGGTAAGTTCAAGGGTTCAATACCTTTATGGCGAAAGTCTATAGTGGAATTGGCAGGAGGGTAGAACTTTCGCGAGAGATGTAAAATCTTCAAACAAGCCTTACCTTAACTCCCACAAGCTGGAACTACCGGCCCACTCGTTCTCTCAAAATTCACTCGGCGAAGCACGGTACAGCCTTACAGTCCGCGTAAGGCTGATTTATAGTTCCTAGTATGAGAGAATGGGCCCATCGGAACGATGATGACATCACTGAGTGTTCTAGCGCACTCCAAACCCGTGATGAACAAGTGACGTAGACCGATGAAAAAAGGTAGGAAGTGAATACACTGAAACACAGTTAAATTTCGAAAAGCGCACGTTCGGTTAACGTAATACAGTTCAGTTAAATGCCGAAGTACACGGCGGGGATACAACGCAAGAGAGAGAGAGAGAGACATTCCATGAGGGAAATGAAGAACAACGGGTAAGAGTCGGTTACAGACTCCAAATTTCATCCTTAATGTATGAAATTTATGATGGAAGGAGACTTCTTCGTTGCCTTTCGAAATGATTTCAGTAAATTTGAAACTTGGGAAACATTTTACATACAAGATTTATAGTGTCATGTATCCTTTAGGTTTGCTTTCAAATGTTAATGAGAATTTTTATCAAGAATAGAACAATATTTGCGTTTCCCTTGCATATAACTTATTCCCTACAAGATGCTGCCAGCCTTAGTACCATCTTTAATTATAAACTCCTTCAGGAATGTACAGTAAGAACTATAATTATTCCTACAGGAAGTGAGAACTCCATATATCGACACAGAGTAATGTGTAGTGTAATTTGTAGCTTTAGATACTGTGGCATAATTAAGTGGGGAAGAAGTGAGGAAAGAACAAAGGTATTGTATTACAGTATCGTTGTTTTGCAAGAAAGCATCCACCAATAACACAAGTGACGATGTCTACAGTGTTACCCGAAATAACGATATCCGAAAACTGACCCACGAATTTTGAAAATCCCTCATCGGTCACAAGGATATCGATGCTTTGTCTTTGGGAATTGTAACTGATCCAGAATACTCTGAATAATGTTTCATTACAGAATTATCTGTAGAGTGGTATATGAAACCAAGAAAGGAATTACATATACTAGACGTAGAAAAGTGCTATTTGCTTTACAGCGCACCGACACAGATAGGTCTTTTGGCGACGATGGGACAGGGAAGGGCTAGGAGTGGGAAGGAAGCGGCCGTGACCTTAATTAAGGTACAGCCCCAGCATTTGCCTGATGTGAAAATGGGAAACCACGGAAAACCATCTTCAGGGCTGCCGACAGTGGGGTTCGAACCTACTATCTCCCGAATACTGGATACTGGCCGCACTTAAGCGACTGCAGCTATCGAGCTCGGTACGTAGAAAAGTACCGTGACCACAAATGAGAAACCAATTTTAAACTACTGCGGAGTATTATTCTACGTGAGTTAAGGTGTAAAACAACGGAGGTAGGAAGTGCTCTTGGAGCTAGATATCTTTTTTCTGTGTATTTCTAGTATGTAGTCTGTATCATGTCGTGGAAATATTGTTTTCATTATGAAACATGGAGCACTCCATTGTAACATAAATATTACTCTTTATTTAACTCCGTCATACACGGAATGCGTTTTAAAGCGTTAAGCTGGATGCTAAGCATTATGTTACATGTTACATTTAGTTACATTTGAAATTGTTAGTCCTATTTTGAAGGATTAATCTACCGTAGTAAGAACAAACCTACCTTATGGAAATATTACCATACTTCATGTAGAGTACAAAGGCAATATTCTCTGTCTTATAGGTATGAATCGAAAACTGCTAGAGGCAATCACGTATAACATAAGGATCATTCTTTATATACGCTTGCATGCAGAAAATCTGACATATCGTATATCGCAATTGTGTTCTTCGTTCCAGAGTTCTAACCAAATAAGCCCTGACTCTACCAAGCCCTCAGTGTTTATTAGTTTGAAGTAAATCTGGAGAAACAAATATGAACCAACGAACGATGCTACTTTCGAAGTAAAATGAATAGTTGGTCAGAAACAGCTTATCTTAAAGGAATTTGCTATGTTTAGAGAAAATAAGGAGAGGTAAATGGCGTATGGCTTTTAGTGCCGGAATTGTCCGGAGGACATGTTCGGCTTGCCAGGTACAGGTCTTTCGATGTGATTCCCGTAGGCGACCTGCGCGTCGTAATGAGGATGAAATGATGATGAAGGCGACACATACACCCAGCCCCCGTGCCAGAGAAATTAACCAATGGTGTTAAAATTCCCGACCCTGCCGGGAATCGAACCCGAAATCCCTCTGACCAAAGGCCAGCACGCTAAACATTTAGCCATGGAGTCGGAAAAGGCTACACTAATTTAATATTATAGGATATAGAGGCAGGGTTCGATGATAAAGTCCACTCATCTTTATGTTGAAAGGTAAATAACATGTCAGTCAAGTTGTTAGCAACATTAGGAGAAGAAAGGAGATTGAACCCGGCGAGGGTGGGGCTAAATAATTGTTTCTACGTGGGCCACATTTTTATTTTATTACAGATCATATTACTTCAATATCCCATACGAGGTACATATTCAATAACGAGATTGCAAGTTTACCGACCAATGTAAAATAATACAATTTCTGTTAAAGTCACGATTATCATATATTCCAACTTGTACATTTTAGATATCACACAGTACAGTATTCTTACCACTTCTTTAAGTCCTGTTTAGATGTTTAAAAGTAAGTTCTGCACCAGTCGATAAACGACCCACCTCAGCGATTCTGAAATAATTATTTACCATTCATATTTGAAATGTGTAATCAGTCGTGGCGAATTAACATAGTGAGTTAGCTCCTGGCTTTCCATCCAGTTCACCGAGGTTCAAATCCTGGTGAATCTTAGAGTGGAATTTTCATCCGAAAAATCACGTAGCATCTGGAACGACTTCAGGTCAAAATCGCAGGTCGAAATATAAAATAAGCCAGGCTGGCTTCAGCGACACCAGAAATTACCATTCGTATTTACATTTATTTGCAACCATTCAGATGTTCAGTTTGCAGGTCGAAATGTTTAATAGTGTATATTTTTATTTCTTATTTAATAATGTGCGTTTTGAAGGAATGTTACAGTATAATATTTATATTTAACCTGTGTGCTTGAGAGACTGAAGAGTTTTTAAGTTACATCAACTGAGTCGACACTGGGAAGTATGGCTTTCTTCTCAACAAATTCAACAACACTGATATGCATTTTAATTTTCTTTTTCTGCTACAAGGGAAATATTACTCATACTTGTTAAAAGATTGCCCTGAATTCATGTCTGTGCTCATGTTTTCTGGATCACGTCAGGTTTTGTTGTAATTTTGAAAAGAAAATCGAAAAAACATAAAAATAGGCACAAGGTTCATCATTAAAAAGATACTTGTAATTTAATAAGACAATATACCTTAAATCACTGCTTAGGTATTGAGGGATGTGGAATCCAAGAGTGTATTCAGATGTTCTCTATCGTGCCCCGTTTTATGTAATTTTTAGAAATAAGGAAGAAAGCCTCAAAATTTGAAAAAAGATTCCAATAACGTCAAATGAGGTATAAATGGTATAGTGTGTTTTAACATCACAATATACTATTTTAGTGTATCAAATTAGCTATTAAACGTTGAATTATAGTAAAAAAAGTACTTACAGCCATTCGGATGTTCAATTTGTCGGTCGAAATATTGCGCCGTTGTAATGCTGTGACTTTTAAATGTACTTCTCTTTACGCATCAAAATAATCCGCTAACACTGCTTCATTCCACTTGCCATGGAATCTTATTTGCATCGTTTTTGTATCTTAATGAAATCTTTCACCCTGACCCTCACTCATTACACCAAGGTTTTTTGGTTGTGTAGAAAATGAAGTTTCGCACTCATGTTACAACCTAGAGATTTGATATTAGCTAACATTCCCTCGGCAATTTATTTTTAAATTTCAGATTTCCTGTTACCTAGGATTTTTTCTGTCAAACATTTAAATTAACGCCATGCAGATTGGAAATACAGTGGCGTTCAACTGCAAGTAATTTTATTACACCGTTTAACCTCCTCAGATCCACTACAAAAGGACAACGTATTTTCTGAACGCTAAACAGTATATTTACTGTGCTGGGTATAAGACACAATAGATGAATACACAGATGAATACCAGTTTCAAGGAATGGCAAATGCAGAAATGAATTGCGGTTTTTCAATTTCCCTTGCAATTTTAAGCAAGAAAAACATAATTATAGGACACTTTGTTCATAATTTCTCATTTCAGTTACTTTGTAAGATTTTAGTGATTCCATTATGTATAAATTACCAGCTTTAATGCAATAATAATAGTATAATTGATGTAAAGACATATATTAATTTCAATATTTAGACATTTTCATGATTTTCAGTTTTTTAAATGGACTTGATGTAACTGAACTACATATCGGCTTTGTAACTACCCATAGGAAGTGAAAAACATAATCAGTTTCTCTGTATCAAAATTGTTGCATACCAGTGTAATCGGAGGGGTTCCACTGCCTCGCCTGGCACAATAACTAACACTTCATTGTGAGCGAGTCGTATTTATATCGATTGAGGCGTAAGGGTAATGAGGGGTAGGCAGGGGGCATAGAAGAAGCTAGAGTATGTTAGATCGTAGACCAACTACGTCAGCGGTGTGAGGTCAGGAAGAGCAAGAGTGAGGACTCGCCACTCGGTAGAGGTAGGTCGTACTGGAGAACAGGTGTTGTGGACGTTGGGTAGTACAATGTAATGTACAAAAAAAGAAGTCCAGTACGGGCGGAAGAGAACTGGTAGGTTGTTTTGTCACAAGTATTGTTTCCTAAAATGGCAGCACTTTATTTATTAGTGAATATGTACATTTTTGTCATTACTAGTAATCTGCCATACTGCTTTTTAATTGGTATTTGAAATCAGGAGAGAGTTTATTCTATGATTTACTCGAATGGGTCATTTTTCCCGTCTGTATAAGAAATGGTACTATAGTTTTCCTTTGGATAAAATGGCCCCTTTTAATATTTCCCTACTGAGGAACGCATAGCGCCATAAAATGTTAGTGAACCTATCCAAATCACTGATGGATTTCTCCCACATAAATCGTCGTCACCATGTCAAACTAACGAATGTCAATGTAGTATGAGGAGAATTAATATTGTAATTTTAGATGGAGTATATTATATTATAATACAGGGCAGCCTTAAACATCCTGAATTCTCATCACTTTCATTATGTTCACACACCAATGCAATTTAAGCGGTTCCTCTTCAGTTTTCATTTTACGTCATTGTTAGACCTATATAAATTCTGAAATATCACATTATGGCTCTCAGCTATGAACAAGTAGTATGTGATAAAGTCAACATGTAATATTGTACCTTTCGCACTCGAACACATGTGATTTAAAGTATATAGAATCTGACCCTGAATAATGAGTCAGTTTTACGTTCCTCTATCAATAATCACCTTCGGTTTCATATGTTAGTTTGTCTGTGGGGTAATTATTCAGGTTATAACCTTAGAAGTATGGTGCTGTGAGCTTGCACCCGGGAGATAGTAAGTTCGAATCCCACTATCGGCAGCCCTGAAAATGGTTTTCCGTGGTTTCCCATTTTCACACCAGGAAAATGCTGGGGCTGTACCTTAATAAAGGCCACGGCCGCTTCCTTCCAACTCCTAGGCCTTTCCTATCCCATCGTCGCCATAAAACCTATCTGTGTCGGTGCGACGTAAAGCCCCTAGCAAAAATAAGAAGCATGGTGCGTAATGTTCCTTCCCATTTACAATTCTTTGGTTTTAGAATATTGAGAGTAGCATGATTCTTTCATGTCTGCTACTCCAGGAAATTTAATTACACTTCATCTTAATGAAAGTTCCGTATTAACTTTACAATGTAACATTGTTGATACAGGTATGTTAATCAGATCGCAATATGCCACCACTTCGATCTTACAAGTAGGCTGAGTGTTTTTTTTTTCAGTACGCTCACAGTGTAAGTCACTGAACGCCTTAGAGGCGTGTGCCATCACGCTAATTTATTTATTTAGGGACGAGCTATAAAAGTTCGGCTTACCGGGGCAACGTGAGATGTTCACAAGCACTCGCTTGGAAAATTGGATCAAAGTCCCGGATGGTGGTGCTTGTGAAATGAAAGGCGCAAACCCTAGGCAAAGTGTTTTCTCGAAGCGAATATTGGATTTTAATATAGGCGTATATGTTGCAGAATTAACTAACACCACAATGACAGCGTGCGGTGCATGAAGTGAAGATTTCGCTAATTCGATAAATTCATCAGTACGTTCATGTATTAATGATCATGTCGTGAGTTTCCACGATGTAACATATTCCAGCTTCACACAGAAATATATCTATGCACTATTGGTTGTACGCGAACTCTTATATCATAAAATTAAATCTATTCCGAAACACAGCGATCAACTTGAAAAGATAAAACAATGGAAAGCAGCAATATTTTTTGCTCATGCTTCAAGCGAGAACTTTATTTTCGAAATATTTATTGTGTTGTTTAATATTATGAACGCACCTTTGTTCATAGAATATGCTGATGCATTAAATATCGAACTGATGGTGTAAGAGACGGCTATATTTCTATTCAGAATTATCACGGGCAAAATCATTCAAGGAATGAAAATTCAGACGTATGTAAGCAAGAATATTCATGGAACTAATGATCGCATATGCACACTCATACTCTAAATAATAATTGTAAATACAAAAAATGAGTACAATAAATTTAAGTCATATGAACATACAGTACAGTAATATAGATAATATACAAGAAATAAAGACGCGTAGAAAGCTATGTCAAAATTTCAATCAGGCTTCCCAAAAATGTAAATAGAAATTAAACCTCAAATTCGTAGACAGAGGAGCAGTCAACCACATCATCAGAGAAACATCTGCGCAGATGGTATAATTACCACGTTGATCCATTTTCAACCACATTATTCTAAACTGGATTACGAATGAAAATAAAAGAATACTTGAACACTTTTTATTGAAGAGTGGACATAAGACAATGTATGGACTATATGAATGAAGAAATTTCACAGAAATAATCTTTTGAACTCTTTTAACAGGGGCCTTTTGACAGACTACGTTGAGCTGCAGATATTTGTCCATCATACCAATGTTGCATGGTCTTGAATTGACTAAATACAATTAAAACAATTTAACAACATACTGAATTATATAATAATAATAATAATAATAATAATAATAATAATAATAATAATAATAATAATAATAATAATAATAATAATAATAATAATAATGCAGTGCAGGAAGGTGACAAGCTTAAGTCTGATCAATAGTGATCAATAGCTGTCCTACATTAAGATGAATTTCATCTCTCTCAAGGAGACTTCAAAGACCGGAAATATCCTTCGAAGATTTGACGTGCCAAAAATGCATATTGATCACGAGGTTTTGGAACGGAAAACATGAAAGTTTTTATTCGTTTCATGAGGTTAGAAAAGATGCAATCCGAGTAATCCGGTATGAATGATGACCACACATGAGAAGATAGAACAGATCGATCATGATTTCAGAAGGAACAGCGTCAGAGAAATGTATCAGTTCTTCAAGTATATTCCCAATGGGGTACACCTTACATATGAAAATGGAAATCTTGTCCTAAAAACAGAGGAAATAGAACCATTTTGGCTACGTACTTAACTGTGAGGAGCCATAATAAAAAATCTCACATCCCACACAAACCAGATTGTCTCGAGGGAGAGATTTAAGATGGGCATTAAACAGATCAAAATGTCCTCGGACACTCCCGTCACTAAAAGCCATACGCCATTACATTTCAACAGATCAAAAACAAGCTAAATAATAATAATAATAATAATAATAATAATCAAGCAGGAGAGAAAACACTCGTAGTGGAACTGCTGAAGCTAGAAAATGAGGATTTTGAGCATTTAAGGTGACCACCTTTAGGTGATCTGGAGAACTTGTAGTGTACCTTGTGAATGACAGTCAGCACTAATACACTCACTGAACAAGAAGGACGTCAAGAAGAGGCACATCGATAATGCCTGTTTCATACAAGATTCTCAAAGCACTCCAGAACATAATTGAAGATTATCTTGATAAACTAATCGTCGAGTAACAGCATCGTTTCAAAAAAGTACGTTCCGGCCTAAAACAGGTATTCAACCTGAAGACCGTCATATGCAAGACGACCGGAAGATACAGTTACCGGTACATAGACTTGTTCATCGATTTTAATCAATCATGCTGTTAAATTGGCTGAGAGTCATTATTGAATGTTCTGGACGAGTTTGGAATGTATTAAACGTCCATGGACACTTACCAACACTGTGTCCAAGTTTAAATCAATTTATGAGTTCTTGGAACTATTTGAAATCAAAACTAGTGTCAGACAAGGTGATGGACTTGCTCCACTCCGTTTCAATTGTGTCTTGAGAAAATTCATTCAAGAATGGAGCCAGGAAGAAGATCATGGAGATCGGCTCAGATTAGGTCTCAAACGCAAAGGTATGTACGTTGACAGACTAGTCTTTGCGGATGACTTGGCCATTTTTACCTACAGCACCATTTCGGAAACTCAGATCAACCCACTGAAGAAATGTTCTGAGAAGGTAGGACTACAGATCTCTTTTGAGAGGATGAAGTACACGGCGAACAACAATGATTGACTAGAACAGATGGTCAAATTCTACAGGAAGATTGGATGGGTCAACAAGTTCGGATATCCAAGTGAAGTAATCCATCATAATGTACTAGACCGGGAAGTCATTAACGTCAGGGTCTGGAAAATGGAGACGCCATATCAGCTGACGGAAAACCTCCTTAATAAGAACACGCTGATTATAAGAGCAAAGCTTAGATACTACTGCACGGTTGTTAAACCAGAGGGATTATTATGCTTCAGAGACCTTGATTACAAGCAGACCGGGAGAAGTCGAACAGTTAGCAAAAAAAGAGCGTGGCATATTGCGAAATATTTTAAGCAAAAGTTGGGTTCACGAGGAGCTGCGACTGAGATCTAATGCGGAATTAAATAGGCCTAGCAAGGTAGAATCAACGACATAGTCAATTAGAAAGCGAATTTTGCTGTGCCCAGGGCATATCTTCCGTATGGCTGATGACCGACGGGCTAAGAAGATCTGGAATTTGATATTACCAAAGACGACAAAGACAAAATGATCCAAAGAATGTAGAAACTATCTGAGTCATGTCGGCATCCCAGAACATAAGATCAATAACAAGGATGAATTTAGACGGTTCGTCAGAAGCTACCTGGAGTTTAAAGCGGAATTAGAACCCAGAAAACAATTGATCCTCTGACAAAAGGCATTGATTGTCGGCCTTATGAGATACTGGCAGGATGTCAGAGCCGACAGATGAATATTATCTAGACACTGAAAATTAAATTGGTTGTGCCCACGTAGTCCGTAAATACTACACTCGAAATAATAATAATAATAATAATAATAATAATAATAATAATAATAATGTTTTGTAACATCAGGTAGACTGATTTGCTAATTCGCAAGTCATTTTGTGCGCTATCCTTCTTTCTCGACTGGGTTGGCCTCTTGCCGTGAAAGAGTGATAGACATTTAACATACTCATAGGCCTATGTGGTATTGAAGGGAAGATATTATCATTGTTCACTACTATTTAAAAATATATGTTCGAAGGTTACATCATTTTTGTGAATATCAATTGAGAGGAAACGTGTATATATACGATGTATCAACATAGGAACGGTCGTTTCTATCGATCAATGTTTTTTGCGTTGTATCTATAACAGCTAAGGAGATCTTAAAAAAATATTTCGTCGCCATAGAACCTATCTGTGTCGGTGCGACGTAAAGCAAATTGTAAAAATATAAATACTGTATATAGTGCGTATCTGAGGAGCCTGTGCTTGAAAGGATATTGTCGATACTGTTTTTAAAATATTCCAGTACATTTTCACCACGGAAACACCATGCGTCCTTATTCATAATTCAGATTCGTTCCTTTCTTCTTCTGCTTCATCTTCATCTATTCCTTCTACCTCTCGGCGTCCGGTGTAACAGTCGCTTTCCATATGCATTGATATCTGTCCCATTTTAAACATTTTCACTCGCTGGATGTCTATTCTCTCTATCTACATCCTATACACAAATTCTTCGACTTTTACGAGACCTATTTGCTGCAGTCTTTCACTTTCTCTCTATCACCTCTTTAACATACTGGATCCCCTCCCTAGGATTTCTTCTTAGAATAATTTCGGACTTCGCCTCAAATACCTACTTCGGCTTCATTTCTCCGTTCATTCTTGCAATGTGTTATACCATCTCAGTGCTTGCTTTTGAATGGTGTACTGCCGATTCTAAATGTAATTTTCGAATTGCTTCATTTCGTATTCATTGTTCGATAAGGGATTTATTATAGATCATAGATAATCTTCCCTTTTTTCAGGTCTTCCAGGAATTATTATTATTATTATTATTATTATTATTATTATTATTATTATTATTATTATTATTATTATTACAGTTGTATGGCCTCTTTCTGTATGTAGGTAACCCTCCTTGAGCCTGAAACTAGCGACATCTCACGGAGACAAGCCGAATTAAGTAAAGAGTACTTAAATTTCAAGTTCATGAAGAGAAGCCACAACTGTTGTTTTGTGTGCCACCTAGGGACTTGGATTGTATTCAGCTCAATAGAGAGCTGCTTCGTTTTAAGGGTTGGTACAAAGATGGCGTAAGCCATTTGTTTCTAAGTTGCCACTATGGTCTCTTCATTTCTAAACTATGCAATCTGCACCCAGCTCGTCCTTATGAATACTGTAAACTTGAATATAGTATATCTATCTGGATCTTGAGCGGTGCGTCGTTAAGCGAGGTTGTCCTCCCACGTAATGACGGACTGGCCAGGGCAGCTATAAGGTAGGCAACTAATTGATCGAATATGTGAAATTATCTCCGTTTGGCGACGGGAAGGTACCAACGTTCCCCACTAACATGTAACAGTTAGGGTGTGCTGCGATTTTACTTTAGTTTTATTGTAGGGATTCTTAATTTTCAGCTATTTTGTATCATGTAGGTATCTAGGCTGTCTGCGGACGGAGTGTTATCCCAACTTGTGGGTACCATGTAACTGAAGAATGTACGAGTGCGTACCCTCGTTTCCCTCATTCACTTTGCTTTCTGGTGATAAAGCTTTCCCAAACTTTAAATTTATATATTGATTTTCTATCTTTAATCTTTCCCTCTAGCGTTAGTGACCAACGTAATATGGCTTATACTCTGTGTCGCCGTGTCTTGTGCCCGATTAGGTTTTATGTCAAGTCATGTGATGGGATTGTTAGAGTGCGTTGAGCATCCCACTCTATTTGTTCTCGGCCTTTCTATTACTCTTTGTTTTTCTCTATTTTTGGCTTCAACACCTGTGTTATGTACCCTTTGGATCCGTATATTGTGTTGTGGCTTCCGTATTGAGTAAGAACAGCGAGAGTCAAGTAGTGTAAATGCTGCTGAGATTTTGTGTATTATGAGAGATATCCTGATGTGAATTCGTGGTCCGTTCGGTAATTATAAGTTGAAGTTGAAGTTCTGGATTCGAGGCCCCTCTAATGTCCTGATATTTAAACTTGAGGGTTTCATTCCTCTCTGCTGTGTAACCTTGGTCTTGGAAGCTTTAGATTTTTAAATTCACATTCAACCTAAGTTGTGTAGTGTAACTTTGTTAGTAGAGGCTAAACGCGCATTTTCCCTCTCACAAACCAAAGATTTACGTGGACCTATTGGTTTTGCGAAGACTTATGTGTCGTATTTTGTACAATTCGCGCTCATTATTTCCATTATTCATTACTGTACAAGAAAAATGGAAACTTGTTTTACCTGTTGGGATTTGTTGTCAAATAATGTTCTTATGGCTTTTCAAATATTTATTCATCCGTTGTTAAATTAATATTGTTATTGTTTTGAGAAGAAGGAAATAGTAAAGAAAAGAAAGAAAGGACAATTTTACGGATGCATTATAAATATTTCTTTCTAGTGTTGTTTTGTCCAGATACATTGTCCCTCTATCCTGGCGCCTGGTGGTAAAAATTATTATTATCATTATTATTATTATTATTATTATTATTATTATTATTATTATTAACACGTTTGATATCCTACCTTCTGATGATATACAAACATTTTTTTATCGGTACGGTATTCTTAACTGTTAATGGCACATGAATAGATGCAAATCATACAAAGGGAGCTGACTGTCTATTTCGAAGTTTTCCATTATGAGCTTCCTTTTCAAGGTGACCATGACGATAGGCCTCTGTCCCATTCGAAACATTTTCATTCATTGGATATCTATCCTCCTCTCTTGCTACATCATGCTCACACTAACTTCGCTTTTACCTGTACAATAATTTTCAACCTCAAATAATTTATATTGCATTTGGGATTATATTAACGGAGCCCGGATCAACAAATACACCAAATGCGACGAAAGTACTCTCAGACGTTTTGCTGAACAGCTTTACCGTGAGTATGTCATAGCACTGGAAGTGTGAAGAAATGCTGAGAGCAATATTTATTAGACAGATGTCTGGCTCCTTCGCTGAACAGTCAGAGTAGTCGCCTTCAGTGCAGAGGGCCTTTGTTCGATTAATGGTTGGGTCGGAGGTTTTAACTATAAATGGTTAATTGGTTATTAGGTTAAATGTTGTTTGAACTATCCCCAAAATCTACGCAACTCACACATCACATGCAACACCACTTCCACTACAATAATAGGCAGCCTCCTGCACACGGCAGATGCTTCCTACCCTCGTTGGAGGGTCTACTGTAAAAGGTCAGCAATAACAACAAGAAACTTTTTTAAATCAGACAGGTGAGAATCAGACGAGGACTTTAGTATCTATTGCGTTTCTCACTTGATAATCAACTCGAGGTGCTTGTAAGAAATCGAGTCCTCTGTAGAGTCTTTGAAAGGAGATATAAACAACACAGACCTACATTTGATTTCAATATAAAAATCACATCAGAATAAAACGCTATAGTATCTTTAAAGTTATAAATTGAATGTAGCTTTGAAATTATAGTGAGTTCTTGTCGACGTTACCCATAAAATAACGACGACTGAATTCCTAGAGTTGATAGACAACATTACTAGGATCAAAACTGGTGTAATAAAAAAGGGGAAATTCAAAAAGACAACAATGGGTATGGATGAGGTAATTAATTGTGCAGGTAACGACGTAACGATTTAACTGAATGACATAATGTATTTAAAAGGAGATTATTGACACAGGTGTCAACATCTCGATAGTGAGAAAGCGGAAATCATCATTTATCGTTCAACACAACTTGCAATGAAGTGTTAATACAAAAGAGTTTACAAAGGAGACTCACAGATTAACATGTTTCATCCCATCAAGTTGAGATAATTAGATTTCACCAATCTCAATAAAAACTATTGAGTTAAAAATATTTATGTAAGTGTTACGTACAGGTTCCCATGCTAATTTAAAACCTTTTAATATGCTGGAAACTAAACTCGTTTGAAGTGGTTGTAAGTGAGGAATGTATAGAACTTGTGTGTGCATTATGCAATTGAAGTGCATAGCCTATGAACATAAAAACGCGAAAAAAAGTATCCTGTTGTCTCTCAACGTTCTGCGACCCCATACACGATAATTCACAGAAGTTCACAAGTGCTGATAGTGATCTAAACACACTGCATTTCGAGAATGGGTCTCAATGTATTATTATTAGAAAACTGTTGTTAACTTGTCTGTACCGATCCATAGCATTTATTATTACTCCAGGAAAATTTCACAGTTGTACGCTGTCATGACTGCTCGTTCAAGAACAAATACTACCAATATTTGATTATGGCGATATGATCTATAATAACGTAAGTTGTTCACTTGGTTCTAAACTTCAACGGGTCCATAATGCCAGCATTCGATTTATTCTAAATGTCCTGCTTCATTCCCTCATCAGCCCATTCCTCCATCAGTTGTCCTGATTAAGATTATGTGATAGACGTAAGTACCATGCTATTCCCCTTCTGCACAAAATTCTGCGAACAGGTAAATCAGATTACCTCAGAATAGATTTCAACTACCTTTCTCCTTCAGGTAGAGCACCCTCAAGGTAATCAGTACCATCCCTGCTGTCCATCCCCACTCACCACACTAGTAGATATAATAACACATTTGTACCGGGGACAATACGTTCCTGGAATTCTCTCCCGGATGAAATTACGGGCATAAGTAATCTAAAACTATTTAGGAGAATGTGCTGGAAATTTTACCTACATTGAGATTAATTTACTCTAAGAAGCACCCTCAAATGTTAGATTATTAAGTTAAATAAAATATAAATGTAAGGTTAGTAACACTATAGTTTAAATTTTTCTAGATAGAGTTTTAATAATAATAATAATAATAATAATAATAATAATAATAATAATAATAATAATAATATAAATTCGTTTAATAATGTTTAAATAATTACTTTTATGATACTCTAAATTTTAGTTAAATTACATTTTACGTTAACTTTAAATTATGTTAAATTTACGTTTATTTTAAGTAGTTATAATGCTTAGTATATGATGTTTATACATGTGTATAATAATATGGTTTGGCATAAGTTAATACCAAGCTTCATAGCCTGAGCCCCGCAATGTACATAAATAAATAAATCTATATATATAAAATAAGAGTTTTGTCTGTACATTGCTCAGAATTTGAAAAGAATGCTATTTTTGTATCGGTCATGTTCACAATAACAAGAAAATGCATTTTTTACATTTCCGTAATTTCTGTCTGTCTGTCTATCTGTCTGTCTGTATGTATGTATGTACACGCATCACGAGAAAACGGTTGAAGAGAATTTAACGAAAATCGGAATGTAAAGTCGGGTGATGAACCGCTACAATCTAGGCTATAAATTATTTTAATCACGCTGAGTGAAATGGTAGTTTAGGGGAAGCCTGAAATTTAATTCTCAAATATTTATGTTATTATTGGTCGTGTCTTAATGAAAATCGGTAGACAAACATGTGAAATAAGTCGCTACAATATAGGCTATACACGCTGAGAAACATGGTAGTTTAGGGGTAGGCCTAAAATTTAATTGTCAAATATTTATTCTATTAGTGGTCGTATCTACACGAAAATTGGTGTGCGAAGTCGGGGAATAGGTCGCTATAATCTAGGCTATCAATAATGTTATTCACATTGAGTGAAATGGTAGTTTAGGGGAAGGCCTGAAACGTAATCTATATATAAAATAAGAGTTTGTACATTGCTCAGAATTTGAAAAGAATGGCGTTTCTGTATCGTTCATGTTCACAGTAACAAGAAAATGCATTTTTTACTTTTCCGTAATTTCTGTCTGTCTGTCTGTCTGTCTGTCTGTCTGTCTGTCTGTCTGTCTGTCTGTACACGCATCACGAGAAAACGGCTGAAGAGAATTTAATGAAAATCGGAATGTACAGTCGGATGTTGAACCGCTACTATCTAGGCTATAAATTATTTTAATCGCGCTGAGCGAAATAGTAGTTTAGGGAAGGCCTGAAATTTAATTCTCAAATATTTATGTTATTAGTGGTCGTGTCTTAATGAAAATCGGTAGACAAAGATGGGAAATAAGTCGCCACAATATAGGCTATACACGCTGAGAATAATGGTAGTTTAGGGGAAGGCCTAAAATTTAATTGTCAAATATTTATTGTATTAGTGGTCTTATCTTCACGAAAATTAGTATGTAAAGTCGGGGAATAGGTCGCTATAATCTAGGCTATCAATAATGTTATTCACACTGAGTGAAATGGTAGTTTAGGGAAAGGCCTGAAATGTAATCTATATACAGAGTGAAGCGAAATTCGCGCACTCGGGCGTCGCAGTGCGACTCCCTAAATGCCAGCAATAAAAAATGTCTTTCACAAAAGTTCGTCCTGCGAGTATATCAGGCAGAGAAAGGAGGTTGAATAGTGGCAATCTGCCAACACTGTAACCACATGTACGGTAAGTACCTCTGTCAGCATCATATATCCGTGCTGAACAGTTGGTGCATTGGATAGGGTTTTGGGTTGGCATGCAGGTGGTAGAGGGTTCGATCCTGGGTTAAAGCGCAATTTTTTGTTTACTAATTTCCATCGGACATTACATACTGTAATACAGAAAGACACCGTACCTTAGGTCTCATGTATCCTACATTTACAACATTTTGTAACGCTGAACACAACAAATACCTTGCTAGGCCTACTGGTAACGTAAGGCCTTACGAAATACAATGGACTTGAACGAGGTAAGAATAACAGTTGCTACTAATCTATGAGATCGTTGGAGGACGGTAGAAAGAAAACAGGTTTCGCATTTAGTACATGAATTTGTGCGAATAAATTCACGCCCACGACGTGGAAAGGACGTCTTTCAAAGCTGACCAAGGGAAACGATTGTTCGTCCATTTGTAGGATCGTAGTATGTAAGTGCAAAGGGTTTCTAGAGGACCCGCTGCAATGGCTGTTGACGATTAAGTTGCCAGATACCATACCACCTGGACTACATTTATGAAATAAAAAAAATACGCTTCAACCCAGGATCGACCCCTCGACCTCCTGAATGCTAACCCAAAACTGTAACCACTGCACCAACTGCACAGCACAAAGAATACGTGCTGACAGAGGTAGTTACCCTACATGTGGTTACAGTGTTGCCAGATTGCCACTTTTCAACGCCCTTTTTCAGCCGGATATACTCGAAGGACGAACTTTTGTGAGAGACATTTTTTTATTGCTGGCATGTGAGCAGTCGCGATGCGACGCCTGAGTGCGCGAATTTCGCTTCACCCTGTATATAAAATAAGAGTTTTGTCTGTACATTGCTTATAATTTGAAAATAATGGTATTTCTGTATCGGTCATGTTCACAGTAGCAAGAAAATGCATTTTTTACTTTTCCGTAATTTCTGTCTGTCTGTCTGTCTGTCTGTACACGCATCAGGAGAAAACGGCTGAAGAGAATTTAATGAAAATCGGAATGTAAAGTCGGGTGATTAACCGCTACAATCTAGGCTATAAATTATTTTGATCACGCTGAGTGAAATGATAGTTCAGGGGAAGGCCTGAAATTTAATTCCCAAATATTTATGTTATTAGTGGTCGTGCCTTAATGAAAATCAGTAGACAAACATTGGAAATAAGTCGCTACAATATAGGCTATGCACGCTGAGAAAAATGGTAGTTTAGGGGAAGGCCTAAAATTTAATTGTCAAACATTTATTGTATTAGTGGTCGTATCTTCTCGAAAATTGGTATGCAAAGTCTGGGAATAGGTCACTATAATCTAGGCTATCAATAATGTAATTCACACTGAGTGAAATGGTAGTTTAGGGGAAGGCCTGAAATGTAATCTATATATAAAATAAGTGTTTTGCCTGTACATTGCTCAGAATTTGAAATGAATGGTATTTCTGTATCTGTCATGTCTACAGTAACAAGGAAATGCATTTTTTTACTTTCCCGTAATTTCTGTCTGTCCGTCTATATGTATGTATGTACACGCATCAAGAGGAAACGGCTGAAGAGAATTTAATGAAAATCGTCATGTAATGTCGGGTGATGATCCACTACAATCTAGGCTATAAATTATTTTATTCACGCTGAGTGAAATGGTAGTTTGGGGGAAGGCCTGAAATGTAAACCTCAAATAAGTTATTTATGTCATTAGTGGTCGTATAGATAAATCTATATATATCAATCTCACAGCTGCGCGCCCCTAACCACACGGCCAACTCGCCTGGTCGTACCGACTGAAACGGCCTGCCTGTATATTGGCGGGAAGTAGCATGCCATTCCTCTGGTTCACACATTTTCTGATATATCTGGTTCGTAACACATTCGTTCATCATAGTATTCGAGCTATTCAATCCCTACTCGGAGGAACTGATTGGAATGAGTAGTGTGCATGTTTAACGGAATAATGACAGAGGAGTGTTCACGGCAGTCTGCGACCTGGTTATTCCAGCTCTGGAACTTCGGACTCTTAGATCGGCACCGTAGTACTGTTCGTTGAAAGTGAGAAAGTTTGGGGTGTTTCATTTGAACGAGTATTTTATATGATAACATTGCTTTCAATCGCTACATCCCTACTGACGTTTTTGTAATGACCTATGTTGGATTAAGTTAGGAAAACCACCAAGTCAGTCTTTCTGAGAATCCCGTAGCGAAGCACGGGTACATCAGCTAGTAAATAAATAAATAAATAAATAAATAAATAAATAAATAAATAAATAAATAAATAAATAAATAAATAAATAAATAAATAAGCCGTTATGCAAGACCACTAGTATTTTCTATAAGCTTGAGAACAAGTTAATACAGTCAAACACTTTGGAACAGTTTTCAAGGGAGACACCTGTTAATCATAAGATTCATACAGAACATGATTTTCCGAGCCCAAAGCATGTATCAACAATATTATTTACACTCCTGTATGATGCAACGAAATATCCCAGCTAATAAGTATCTCGAAATACATACAGATTCATATTAGTTGCAATAGTAACATGTTTAAAGGAATTTTAATGCAATAATGAAGACCGTTTTTTCTGAACTTTTGCACAAACCTCGGTGTTTTTTTGTGTGTGTTCTTATCAGTTGCTTTTGATCACCGATATTCATAACATACAAAGAATTATCCTGAAGTATATACAGTACTTACCTTAATACGCAGTTCAAATACCAATGTAACCTAAAATTGTAAACAAGTATTGATGAATTAATTGGCAAAAACTCTGCCATCATATAGAAAGCCGTCAGTAGTATAATACATATTTTAATTTCTTCAGCCATCAACGTATGATTTAGTCTTTGAATTCATTAATAAGTTAATATGAAACTAGTAAAAACGCTGTTATGAAGAATTCAAAATTATCCGTATTTGCAATGGATGCTATTAACTTTCCACCCACACTGTACAATAAAGTATCCCAAAACTTCTGTTGAGTGATCGAAAATTACTAGATAATTTAAGGACTGGCGTTACACGAGTTATGTGGACACTCCACAAATTTGACTTTGACCACCATGTTATATATGCAGACAGGACTTTTGCCAAGCAAACAAATTCTAGAATGACGGGACGTGGAGACAGATCCCTTGCAGTATGTAAACATGGAGCAGCAGAAGCGACAGAAAGGACCAAAGAGAACACTTGCATATTCATCAGTCCTGGCCGTGTGACTCCACACCACGCTATGAGCGGAACATTTACAGTAAAATTATTGATGATAAATGAAACCTAGAGAATGTTAGACAAAAGGCATTTAAAATACCTGTTTGCCTTTTAATGGGATATTTTTCTAGATGTATCCAATTGATAACGAATTATGAAGGATACCTTTCGAGGTCCTTATGATTGTATTGAACGAGTGTGTGGTAATGTTCTTAACATGTTAAATCGTAATTAATATCCGCAAAGAATACCAATGAGGTGTCCATTTAAACCAAGAGAGGGAGGTATTTTTATGTTATAATTTGAAATACGATTTCCTAAATTCATTTATAAACTTCCGAAATAATAGCAATCAAATATTTTGAAAGAGGAAAGAAACAGACAGTAATATATATATACTTCGTCACCCAAAGCAAGTAGTCAGCGTTAGAAGTGAGCAAATGTGACAATAATATAATGAGTAAAACCTAGACATATCCACTATAAGGATCCTGACATACCTCTACAAAGCTGAACCTACGTACATAAAATGGGCGCATTTCTAATGTTCTTTAAATTAAGTAAATTTTATTGGGCGCAAAGGAAATTGTGTGTTTAGGCGTGATTAGGCATTTCCGACTATATTGACAAAACTAGTAATCCACTCTCTCTTCGTGCATGAATAATGAACTTCATGGAACTATTGGCTTAACAATAAACTCTTCCAGAAAATGTTAAGTTCCGCATACTCTTTCGTCCACTTATACGTTGAAATGATTGTTCATGTGCAATTCTGAATGATATTCTTGTTAAATAAGGAGAACAACGACAAACTACTTAAAACTTCGCATAGCCTAGAACGACTATGGCTTTGAAGGGTAACATCATCAGTAATATCCATTAAGGATCAGTGTTAATAACTAAACGATTTAGAACATTACGAGCTACGTTCGAGCTTCTACCATAATGTTCAGTGATATTCTTAATGATTCATTCAAAACTCAACAGACTGATACGGATTGCGTCAGTGAACTGCATGGTGTAGGGTACCTGAAACGTTACCAACTTTTCCAGCATTCCCTCAGTGAAAATTTGGAACGTTATGCATCTACATGTATGATTTCAAGAAAACTGTGAATGTAGAATTCTACTTTCGTTTCCAATTAACATACTTTCAAGAGGCATGATTACATTTTTTCAAGCGATATGGAGTGAGGATACCGTGAAGTAGAACTTCATTTTACACTGTCCTGTAGCATTTTCAGTAGGATGACGTTTATACTTGAACGTGGTTTCCCATAATATTATGCTAAAATAGTAGACATTTCATTACGAGTTTTGCTCTGCCAGGACGACTGTTGTCCAACTAGATTGTCTGCAGTCATTACAATACCAGGGCATCTTCAGCTCAAATGCTTGGCACCCTTCACCATCTCCTGTCATTTAGTCTCACAGGGAAGAGTGAACAGCCTTACAGCCCTCGGTCCAGAATTAAATCCCTGGACAATATGGGTATCGAACCTGATGACTTCGGGAGTGGAGTATTACAAAAGTACCATATTCCGCGCAGAATGTCTACGCGCTACGGGATTGTTCGATTAGAAAATGTAATTGAGAAAAAGTATGTAAATTTTCCTAAGTAGGTAGGAAACGGGTCCACCTCTGTGGTGTAGTAGTTAGTGTGATTAGCTGCCACACCCGGAGGCCAGGTTCGACTCCATGCTCTGCCACGAAGTTTAGAAAGTGGTACGAGAGCTGGAACGGGGTCCACTCAGCCTCGGGAGGTCAACTGAGTAGAGGTGGGTTCTATTCCCACCTCAGCTATCCTGGAAGTGGTTTTCCGTGGTTTCCCACTTCTCCTCCAGGCAAATGCAGGGATGGTACCTAACTTAAGGCCACGGCCGCTTCCTTCCCTCTTCCTTGCCTATCCTTTCCAATCTTCCCATACCCCCACCAAGGTCCCTGTTAAGCATAGCAGGTTAGGCCTCTTGTGCGAGGTACTGGTCATTCTCCCCAGTTGTATCCCTCGACCCAATGTCTCACGCCCTTGAGGCGGTAGAGGTGGGATCCCTCGCTGAGTCCGAGGGAAAAACCAACCCTGGAGGGTAAGCAGATTAAGAAAGAAAGAAAGAAAGGTAGAAAACGTACCTCTAACAGGCACTAACTTTTGGCTTCTTATTCCTTTGAAAAAGTGAACCACGTTTAAGCTCAACTTACATTCACATTCCACCGTAGCAATATTACTCTCAGTACACAATTTGATAGCTCGTGACTTGGTGATACAACAGATAGAGAGCAAAATGATCACATACAAAGGCAGTTTGGTATACTGTGTGAGGCGTGAAGTTGTTTGGTTGCATTCAGGAGACAGTGGGTTCGAGCCCCACTATTGGCAGCCCTGAAGATGGTTTTCAATGGTTTACCATATTTACAGCAAGCAAATGCTGGGGCCACGGTCGCACCCTTCCCAGTCCTAGCCCTGTCTTTTCCCACCACCGCAATAAGACCTGCCTGTGCAGGCGCGACGTAAAACAAATACAAACATTTATTTCATTCGCGGAAGTTATACTTGCGGTGAACTTGTCCATGGATAAAGGCTGGTTTTGGAAAATTAAGAGAGATGTTATCCTGCTCCGCAGTCGACAGTTAGCGAACCTGTCTCTAATCCAGAAGTCCCGGGTTTGATTTCCGGCCAGTTCAGGGATTTTTACCTGAACCTGCGAGCTGGTTCGAGGTCCACTCAGCTTACATGAGAACAATTAAACACCTATCTCACTGCGAGATAGAGGCACTGGTCTAGAAAGTGCAGAATAACCACCAAGAGAATTTGTCGCGCTGATCACGAGTCACCACGTAGAGTCTTGCCCCATTACAGATATATGTGGAAGATTATATGTTGTTAGTTAAGTGATTATAGAACCCTTCTACATTCTCAGTTTGTGTAGCAATATACAGGTTGCTGTTCGACTCTTACAAAATTTTTGAGGTTAATCAACTTGATCTTCTCCATGGCCACTCAAAATAACATCTACACTTTCGTAGGCTACCTCGTCCCCAGATAAACCTTGAAGGACAGCATTGTTCATTTCTTTTCTCCTTTAGCAACACTAAAAGTGTTCTTCCTGTATGCTGTCGATCAATGACGCTTATTCAAATGGAACTTATATCCTTGGGTAGCAGTTTTATAGCATCTCCTTTGACTCTGCAGTCTTGTTTTATGCTACTTCTAAAAGGCATGTTGAAAATTCTCTCTCAGAATTCAGAGCGAGCATGTCCCGAGTGAATCTGAGTTCATAGAATGTATCACCAACAACATATATCCTGTGAGATTGCTGTTTTGTAATCAATCACGGCACACACCTCGATGTTAATTATGCCCATCCACTCCTTGTTCATCCGTATTTCGAACGTCTCAGTAACTGAATGTGCGTAGATTCCACTAAAACACCATATTCAACTTCACGATTTGTGAGGTGTCGTAGGGGTGGGTACAAAGTATATGGACATATCGTCGATACCATGTTAAATTAACAAGTGTGAAATTCCCCGAAGTTCAGCAGAACAAAAAATATTTTCAATGCGGTATTAATACGTCTACCCTTCTCAGCAGTGCCATCCGTCCAATTTACTTCTATTCTCCGAGGTTTATATTTTAAGTGATCGGCATTACAACTGTCACAGCACCTTTAGAATAACTGTATTAGAATACATTTTGAAATATACATAACTTGAGATAGCAAACAGATTTTGAATTAGCTACCAAGAATGAAGTGACAAACACGCAAGTATGGTATTTTCGCTCTCTAAAGTTCAAACAGTGTCACATTAGTCATGTTATTTTCCCTTTAACTCTAAAGGTAAGTAGTAATAAATCATGATTGTAATCACAAAACATGAATAAAGGCATTACTCTTCACCCTTTTGTAAAATGGAGCGCGTAACAGGGGCAGGAACAAAAACTGAGAATACAAGGTCTATTCTTCTAACCCCATACACGTGACGGATTGATATTTACTTATTTATTTATTTATTTATTTATTTATTTATTTATTTATTTATTTATTTATTTATTTATTTATTTATTTATTTATTCATTTATTTATTTATTTATTTATTTATTTATTTATTTATTTATTTATTTAATTCCATTTTTCTTCTCTCTCAGTATTTTATTGTTGAAAAATATTTGGTGCTGATGCGATGAGAAGCAGGTAACATAAAAGCATAGTTGTCTCGCAAAGGGTTGTATATGTTTGCTGAGTGTCTGTGGAGTCTCTTCCCCTTGAAACAACTATCAGCACTACCATTTCTATCAATTAGCCTTAGATGGAAAAGTGGAAATATATTCTGTTATAGTGAGCCAAGAACGCTGGTCCTGTAGTCGTTTCCCGATGTATTTTAAAACTTTGAGACATGCGTCGCGCGCTAGCTAGCTGCCAGCTGCAGCTAACATGTGGCGTCCAGCTCCACATCGCCCAGGCGACATCATATAATCCGTACCACCCGTAGAATGTTCCATTCCTACTACTCGGAATATCTCCCATAATAATTATCATACGAGCATGGAAATAATACCACTGTACGCCTCACCTTAATATCATCAATGTGCAAGTTTCAATAAGGGTATTAAAGGAAACATGAAATAGTCACTGTCCGGAACTCCAGTATAAAAGAGGCTCAAGAACGGGATACAAATATAGTCTTATTCCACAGTCGGGCCGGCGTTGACTACTGGGAACCTTGGTATGCTGAGATGGCAAAGTGAGTGGAAATCTTCAATGTTGATGAGAATAAATAGTTTAAATTTCTTCGTGCAAACGGACTGAGTGATTCAGGTACTTTAAAATATTCTAAACAAATTAGCTGCTGTACTTTGACATTTTTGAAGTGATTATAACCTATTGCGTCAAATTTGAAGTTTCGCCTGTTCAGTGAACACTTAGGTAACTCGTAAATTCAATAATCTCTAAACTTAATATTTCTGCGAGAATGGACTGTGTTTCAAACACTTAGGACATTTACAAACTGTATTATACGAATTGTCGCGTGAAATAGCTTTACGTCCTGAACTGTGTAAATACTTGTATTCTGTGAAGTAACCTTGCTTTATTTATTTTACGAATTGAACTTTGTCATGATAGTCTTCGCGTAGAATAATTTCACTTTCTTCGCTACGCGCCAAAAACTGTCCAATGATAGTCCCCATGTTAAATACCTTTAATTTATTCTTTCCAAAATTGAATTATGTTATAATAATATTTCTGTTATTTATTTCGTGAACTGTCTAATACCTGGATAGTGACAAATTCAAGAAAAATAACTTCGTATTACTTTCGCATTGAAACATCGTGAACAGGACTAACTTCATTTTAACTTCGAGCAGACAGTCAAAGTATGTGTTGTAAAAAGTTGTAAATCATTTCTCTTCGGCAATGGAAGTGTTCCGTAGCGAATAAACTCTCCGATTGTTTGCACATTATATTACTGTAATACTCTACGATATATTACTTCCTCAAACTCCACAAACATTTAAGACATTTCTTTAAGCCCTGCATGGGAGTCGTGAACGTAAATTACAAAGTGCACTTTATCATCCAGCCATAATACAAGTACGAGTGGCTCGTACGTGTGCTCATCTCATTGACTCCAGTGAGTGGAACCTGTACGTCAAGTACAAGATATTCTAGAACGTCTGGGAAATTCTAGAACTTCTCGACCTTCGAGATCGACCAACGAGGGCGTAGACCGTAGTTTTCATGGTTCTGGCAACTATTTCTTGACCTGGACGAGGAGGATCAGTGATCGATGCTGAAACCGCCTTGAACTGTACGAGGGGATCTTGTACTCAATTACTCCGGCTGTACTGAGGTGCTGCTGCAATTGCTTTCCCTTCAATACAAGAACAGTTCAAAAGGATTATGAACATGGATTCAAGTTCAGACCTCTCATTCTCTGTACCTGCTCCATGACAGCATACCGTCCATGCCTTGCGTCCATCTCATGTTCTTCAAGCACGCAATACGTGTATTTCCTGGTACAATATCCCAACCTGAATTTTATCTAGTCATTTACCCTTTTCCATTCAACTATATTTTCTGTTCCGGGACATGGGAAAATATTGCAAGTTCAGTTGTATAATTTTCATTTTGGAAATGTTTAATTTTCGAACAGTATTTTGGAAAATACATCAGCATTTTCTTCCACTCTCTAAACGTTGAACCTTTTTAAATTACAGTACCGTAACATACGATATAACGTAACATGTAGGGCAGCCTGATACTCTAGAATACTATTCTTAGAAATAATATTGTTACGTGCCAGCCCCGTGGTAGCTCTTTTCGGTACATCCACGAAGGGGACAGTGACTCACACGACCTGGGATCTCCCATCCGGCTTGTAAGGTGGGGCCGGCCTTCCCTTGTATTGTTCTCATCCGCCGGCTTACATGCGAGTTTCTTGGAAATTCAACAGGAATGTTCTGCCTCTAGTGACATCGCGAAAATTCTGGGTCAAATCACGCGAGCTATAAAAAGCGAGGCTAGCCGCGGACAGTCAGTCAGTGTTGGACTCCGTGGTGGAGTTAGTGTGACACTCAGTGAGTTGGGGTTCGGTGGCTGGACTGAGGGCGACAGAGGTGTTGGTTGTCGTCAGTGTCCCACCGAGGTCCGAACGAGGAGCTGTTGTTGTGGTGTCGGAGAGGCCAGTGTGTGTGTGGCTGGAGACGACAGAACGGAAAACTGTACTGTGTGTTCGTGTATTTCTGTGGACTGAGCAGAGCGAGTGTGAATGTAAATAGACCTGTGTTAATATTCGCTGTTGTGAGTATCGTCCTGCTGTTGAATAATGTTGAGCTGTTTAGTTGGTCACTGCATGTGACGAATTACTGGACTGTCTGTGGAATCGAACCAACGAACAGTCATTGTGTGTCGTGTGGCCAGCGGCATTGTGTTCAAATCCAGCGGTCTACGCACAGCGGTTGTAGCAGGTGACTGGACTTGGGGAAAGTGAAAGCAGGGATTACAGCCGTCCGCCGTTATATAATTCCAACCGGCCGGGACTCCCTGGTGGGTGTACAGAAGAGAGACTTTTAAATAGACAGTAATTAGTAACTGTGGCCATTCACAAGTGGTTAGAATTGTGTGTGTTTATGTATGTGTGTGAGCATTTATTAGGTCATACTGAAATAAATTAGAGTTATGAAACAGATAGAGTTTTATCATAAGTACTCAGCATCTAGTCACCATTTTCTCTCATTAAATAGATATCTATCATAATCAGCCTGTTTTGGGCATATTCAAAATGTTCAAATCCTCAATTGAAACAAAAGCTCACAAGTTTGAATTATTGAATATGAATTATTTACCAATATTTCCAGAGTATGTTCAACTAAAATTCACTTTAGATTCAACCTGGAGTTTCCGAAAACAAGACACATCGACAGGTATAATTTCCAAGAAATTCAGCGTCAAGTTCGCTAGTTTTCACTGAGGATCGCCAACTGCCTTCATTATCACAAAGTATCGAATATGTTATATTGGTTAATTTTCATCATGACTTTCGTAATCAGAAACAAAGCAACAACGGCAAATTCACTCATGCGGCGTGTCCGTTACTTAGTTAAACGTCAAAAGAGAGTAGTGGAATTAAAATAGCAACACAAAGTTACGATTATGACATATTTGCTATTTTACTATGACAACCTGCAAGAGAATTTCATATTCGTGAAAGTGTAGGGTTCATCGTAGCAATTCACCAATAGCTACAGATTGACGGATTACTGTGAGACTGTGATCCACAAATGCACTGAAAAATGCATTTTTGCACATGCGTTAGTGTAATATGTTGCCGACGATATATCCCGATGAGGCATGC
Source organism: Anabrus simplex (assembly GCF_040414725.1). Lineage (NCBI taxonomy): Eukaryota > Metazoa > Arthropoda > Insecta > Orthoptera > Tettigoniidae > Anabrus > Anabrus simplex. Next base: position 493,208,908 of record NC_090266.1, read on the forward strand.
TTTAATTTTACCACATTAAGAGTAATGAAAATATAGTTTCGATCATGTTTTGCCAACAGATATTTAAGTGCAACTTTGTTATTCATTTCACTACAGTTATTACAATACGTGCTTATGTACAGGTATAGTGTATTCATGAAGATCCACAAAACGTGTCCTACTGGAACTTCATAAGGCTTCATCACTTTGTTTCAAGTACTAATGTTTTTCGCATTTCCATTTGCCAAGAAGTCTCTGTGTTCTAAAGAATTAAAATAACCAATGTTCCCCTAGACAGGCGTAGTTCTTCATCGACGGTGTAATGTGTATATGATGAAGATGACGGTATATATTAATCCCCTCCAGTTACATTACAGCCATGATGGGCATTGGACTACCAAGTGACCGCTGCTCAGCCCGAAGGCCTGCAGATTATTATGAGGTGGTCAACGCGACGAATCTTCTCGGCTGTTATTCTTGGCTTTCTATACCGGGGCCGCCATCTCACCTTCGGATAGTTCCCATAATCACGTAGCCTGGGTGGACATCGAGCCAACAAACGGGCCCAGGTAAAATTCCCTGACCACCCTGACCCTAGACCACAGAGCCGGCAGGCATATGACACGATATCGTAAAAATAATATTACGTATGATATAACAAAATATGGAACAAACATCAGGAACTGATACTTAGGGCGTAGAAGAGAAAACTGAACTATACCGACGAGCCTACAAAAAGGTAAAATTTTCGAGTTACTCATCTCTCAATCTCATCTGTATCCTCCAAGATATCCTGTTACCGGAATTAAATCCTAGATGTTGATATGCTACAATATGTACTTGTCTTGGCCTAACTGAACCCTACTGTCACAGTTTCCCGTAAGCGAATTTTGGAAATTATCAGATAATATTTCCTTAGAGAGGTATGTCGGAGCGTATTCTGAACTCAAGGAGGGGACAGGTTGACATTCTGATATATACTGTGTCCTATCAGATGCTCGAACCATGGACTCAGGTATGCAAACTTCGCATTTTATATCATGTCTTTGTGTCGAGAGCGCGCCATGCAATCGAGGGACGCGCAGAGCGAGAAGCAGTGAAAATTTTCCCCTCAATGAGTGAGTGGGATGACCCGAGTTTGTGCGAGAGCTATGGGAAATGTCGACATCGTGGATGGGCTACGTGACGTTGTCGCAAGGGGTGTTATAGCAATGAACCAACATCCCGGGAAAAGATTTCCAGGCCTGCCAGCTCAGCTTTCACGAAAAAAGTTAAACTAGCAGCTATGTCTACACCTCAAGTAGAGAAACGAAAACCGTACTCTGAATCTGCATAATTTAGGAGAAAAATTGACCTGAATGTATGTGCTAGATATTACCCATTTATGCAAATAAGCAGAAGGAACCTAAGCCTGAAAAAGAAGCTTCGCTCTACCATCTGCTAACCAGAAGTGTCGCCAAGGGGTTACCTGTTCTGGCTGGAATTCAAAAAGAACGTCCGGCCATTCACGGATAAGTTACGATGGATTTCACCTCCACATTCGATTAAAAATAATCAAATTGCACTAGCCACCTGCATAACGTACCGCCTCATTGATATTTGCGATACCAATGGAATGACATGTCACGACCCGAATAAGGAGTTGGACCCTCACTCCTATAAGCTAGGCCTGCACCCCCCTCAGGGTGATTGGGTGAAGAGACGTGGCGCTAGGTGCATGTCACTCGGTGCTAGACCGTTCACCCTTCGTAAAATTTCAGTAAACTATAAAGTGTTTCTCTGAAGAGGTGCACTGTCTGAAAGGAGACGGTGATTTTGGTGAATAATTACAAACTATGAAAGTAATTTTCTTTATGAGTCGCGACGTAATACACATTCTTCGTGTGCATTTTGAACTCTGCAGAAAAACTAGGCAGTTACACACCCTAGTAATAATGGGGCGATACCAGTTCCCAGCATTATGCGGGGTTTTAGGGTGTTCCGAAACACTAATACCTCGTATCCGTTACTCTGTGCACCATTCAACCAACGACCGCTATTCCAGGACCATGGGAACAGTTGGAGACAGGAGACATCTGCCCGTGAAATCTATGACTCCCGAGATAATTTGCTTATTCCTAAGAATTGGCCGCCGTCAGTTTAAGCCTGCGCCGTGAGCTAAGTACTCCCTTAACCAACATGGATTCTATGCAAGAGCTTTTAAAAAAATGTGTAAATAATTTGTATACATGTTAGCCTTTAGGATAAGCTGAGCACAGCTTATACGCTCGTTCGCCCGTAAAAATTGAGGTGAAACACTTTCATGTAGATATTTAAATGCATCGGTAGTATTTTTTTCGGGGTATTTAATTTGGTTTATTTAGTTATCCCATTGGGTATTTGTGATTGAATGTTGAGGGATAATATAATTCAAGTAGGTATTATTTTGATGGAGTGTTGTGAACGGAAGTGATATGATCTTTCATATCCTTCGTGAAAACCCAGGAGCAATGTTGGAGAGTTTCATTAAGGTAACACTCCTTAATTAGTGGCATAGCTATGCATGACCTAGACCTAAGGTTATTTTCATCGTTGTGAGTGGCTTGCATAATGAGCGGCGAGCGAGACTCGAAGCCACGTCCCCCAAACAATAGCCTGGTATCTTTGTGACAGCAGGCAGATTCTCTTCCCTTTAATGGGTAGAATTCTTTAAGCTATGCCAATTCTAACGATGGAATAAACTGCGAAATGTGTGCTTTGGGGAACCGATATGTGCTCTTGAACCACGATTAAATGTAGAGAGGAAATTGAAACTTATGCAGAATTAATACGAATTCTACTATGTATTATGAGCGAGAGTAGGAGAGAAAAAATTTGTGACGGTGAAGGCTGCGAAGAAGCGAGCCTGCCTGTCGAGTCCCTCCTTAGATCGAAGGGATTTATGGCCGAGCTTGAAAGATGCCCGACTCTGTGGTATCTTTTAAATTAACAGGTACCGAGCTCGATAGCTGCAGTCGCTTAAGTGCGGCCAGTATCCAGTATTCGGGAGATAGTAGGTTCGAACCCCACTGTCGGCAGCCCTGAAAATGGTTTTCCGTGGTTTCCCATTTTCACACCAGGCAAATGCTGGGGCTGTACCTTAATTAAGGCCACGGCCGCTTCCTTCCCACTCCTAGCCCTTCCTTGTCCCATCGTCGCCATAATACCTATCTGTGTCGGTGCGACGTAAAGCAACTAGCAAATAAAAAATAAAAAAAAATTAGCAGGTATACCGGAGAGAGCTGTTGGTCCAAAAGCATGTGGTTACATTTATTTTAACAGAATACGAAGTGATAGTCACTTAGATATGCCTAGTAATAATTGAAATAAGAAGATAGTTTGATGATACCCTTATTAGGATATCAAGAGAATAGAGCTACCCCAAGGATTAATGACTAGGGGATCAAATTCGATTCCCGCCCATGTAAAAGGGTCGACCGTGCATTTACGCCTCCAGGAGGATGTATGGTGACTTAATCAAGGGTGTACAGTGATATTCTGTTTTTCGATTTCTTGTTATGGTCATACTGTCGCTTTCTTTATTTTCATGAGTGTTTTCGTACTGTGACACCCTCAGCATTGTGGGCTTAATACTTGTGGTTGATTAGTCATTGTTTCATACCGGTGATTGTTGGAGGAGATTTTTCGTTTAGGAATGTTTTTCTATTCAGTTCGGGTGTGTTTTACTTTCAGTAATTCCTCATTCCAGTGCGTCGGGATTTTGTTTGTTGTAAAGTGCATGCATAGAATACCATATAATTAATATTGCCTCGACGATCGTTTAAGGGAGTATCTCAGAGTCAACCAAGATAACTCATTCAATAACACGTTTTCGGTGTATGAGATTTGATTATTTTGTTCAGGGGTTCGACGCTGAAACTTTGTTATATAAATTCTGCAGCGATTATTTCAATATTCCTTCTTTAAAGTCCGAAAGGGGTGTAATAAACCCACCTCTATCAGATTTAGTTTGCTGCATCCTATTGCTACATACCCCTTCTATTTATGCCAATTAATTTTATATGGCCCTCCCAAACTGCCCACCCCTGAAGACTGCCCGAGCATCTTAATGGGGAAAGCAGTAGGGTACAATACGGATATCACCTGACTTCGTTCCGAGTCAAAGTCAACTGAGCTGTCTGAATACATGTTCTCTCAATCTGTGAACTAGATATGCTAGGAGTTACTCCTGTTTACTCTCCTCACTAGAGTGGTTCATATTGTGATAATCTGTGCTACTCTGTGTGTTAGACGTGTTTATCTTTCCCACCCTGTTCTTGTTGCAACAAGCAGTTTCTATCTTGTTATGAGTTGTAGATGAATGACTTATTCATACTACGAAATGAAAGACATGTCTTTAAAACATGCACTCGCCGAATGTAACGCAGCAAAAACTAGACGTCTCTATGAGAATTTGTTCCCTTTTTATTCAGGTTGATAATGAACATTTTGAGTGTTCCTTATGTCGATAAGCATGTCCCTATTACTCAGATTCAAACATGGTTACAACTCATCTCATGAATATACACCAATATCTGACACATTGAAATAGCTTGAAGCGCTTTTTATTCCAACGTAGTTATTCATTTCAACTTTTCAGTTCCCTGCCTGATGAAGTAATGTTCTGAATAGCAGCTCGTTGCTTGCAAACTACTCCTACAACAAACTTAGGTACCACGTAGCGTGTAAGACGTACTCAATGAAGCATTTTTATCCTGATTGACTGAACATCAGATTAAGCATGCTGACTGGATTACCTTTCCTCTTCAGAAAAGGTATATATATAAAATGTAACAAGGACACGGGGTAAAATTAGAAGAAATGGTTCTTGGTATATAAATAAGAGACATTTGCTATATTTACAAGAGTCCAGGAACAATTAACTTATCGGCCATTTAAATATATTCTTGGTGTATTCCAATCCGAAATTCCGTGGAATTTCCGTACAATTAAAACACACGTCGTTGACGTTCGTTACATCAAAATTGCAAAATGTTCATCCTTTGCTGAATTCATGTCTCAACTCGTCACCTCATACCATCACCAGAAGGATAACTTTAAGTCCCAGTGAGAACAAACAGTAGCTCATTTAACTCCCTATTGGCCAATACATGCTAACCTACTAACCCCTTGGCACTACAGCCCTTGAAGGGCCTTAGCCTACCATGCGACCGCTCCTCAGCCAGAAGGCCTGCAGATTACGAGGTGTCGTGTGGTCAGCACGACGAATCCTCTCGGTCGTTATTCCTGGCTTTCTAGACCGGGGCCGCTATCTCACCGTCAGATAGCTCCTCAATTCTAATTACGTAGGCTGAGTGGACCTCGAACCAGCCCTCAGATACAGGTAAAAATCCCTGACCTGGCCGTGAATCGAACTCGGGGCCTCCGGGTAAGAGGCAGTCACGCTACCCCTACACCACGGGGCCGACCCAATACATGCTATCGAAAGGAAATAATTTGATAGGAGACTTCAGTTACTGCAATGTAAACTTTTACCCGCCATTTCCCGATATATTTGTGAAAAGGTGTAACACTTAAGCTTTTATCCGTTTCATAGACAATGTTTGCCACTCTCTGTAATATTCTTATGAAGTATTTTGTTCCACTAATATATTCATAACCTTTAATATTGAATTGTTATAAAAGATATCCCTAACATGCTTTTAGGTAAAATAGGGCTACTTTCCTTGGACAATAAATAATAGAATAATAACAACTCGTCACCTCATAGAGTTTTGAACACGCTGCGATATGTATGACTTCGTACATAGCATCTATAGTAATAAGGTCCACGATTCACTCAAAGAGAGATATGCTGCAACACTGATCAGCTTACTTGTTAGACAAGACGTATATATTGTGTTGTAACGTATCAGTGTCTGGGAGTAAATTTTAGGAAATTGATGATTTCTTAAACACATTGATCATACTTGACTCTCTGATATCACAGAATTAAGCATTTCCAGATACATATGGGTATAACCTGTTTCTTCCTGCACATGAAGAATTTATTCTTGCAATTTGACCCGTATTTTTGTAATACTTTACAACATATTCGAGAACGAAAGAAAATACTAGTGATGTTAATTTATGTTCACTCGCTATTTGATTGCCTGTATTCCATTTGACATGTTTGCATGGACCCCTGTAGACTATCACCAAGCAATAAAGTATACTATAGAAAAACTCATGTTGAATAATGTTTTGGATTGAAGTAAACACTATTTCCTCACCATCTGCCTAAAAATTCCTTGAGAAAAGTGCCGGAGTTAAAAGTGATGTTCGATAAATCCTGTATTCATCATATGTAGTTAATAAGAGTTTTATTCTATTCAATTAAATATTTCGCAGAGATCGAGGAAGCAGCGACCGAATATAGATGTGTGCTAGATTTTATCTAATTAAACGCGCTTCAAGTCCTTTTTCAACACAACTACTAGACTAAATGTGAGTATTACGACTCAGGGCAAACTTCAAGGACTGGACTCGACACAATTTTATTTACTTAGAGTGAACTTTATTAATTTCTGTTCTGCGTGTAGAAAACCGTTAAGACATTAATAACCAACAGATGAACATCGTAATGCAGGGAGGCTTCAAAGCTTCCACACTCAAAGAAATGGCTTCGTACCGAGGAAATCAGTCAGTACATAACCTTACTGAAATTTCCACCCATAATATACCTAAGCAGTCTCAGATAAGTTATGCCGAAGGGGCATGGCCTACAAAGTGACCGCTGCTCAGCCCGAAGGCCTGCAGAGTACGATGTGTCGTATGGTCAACACAGCGAATCCTCTCGGCCGTAATTCTTGGCTTTCTAGTCCGGGACAGCCATCTCACCGTCAGATAGCTCCTGAATTGTAAGCACGTAGGCTGAGTGGACCTCAAACTAGCCCTCAGATCCAGGTAAAAATCCCTGACCTGGCCGTGAATCGAATCTGCAGCCTACGGACAAAAGACAGGCACGCTGCCCCTACACCGCAGGCCTGGCAATAATATAAATAATAAGAATAAGAAGAATATAATGGCCTCAGCTACCGCGGGACAGACCTTCTGATGAGGTGTCATCTAGGTGGCCTGTCTATCAACTTCGACACTCCAACACCCCTACCATCCAGCAACGAAAGCGGAATGTAGTCTACTGAAACGGATATATTGCCTAATTAATTTAATTTTGTCGGGTAACACTGAGTGCTTCACCAGAGATCTTTAACATGCCAACTACAATGACTTGGAGTGCGAAGAGTTTTTGACTATCCTTCAAAAATCCACTACCTTAGCCGGGATTGAAGCTGAGAACTTGGGACCATGACTCGGAAAATCTACCACTGATCCACCGACACAGCTCAAGGACTGAAATTATGCGAACTGAGAAGAAAACTAAGAGGACTCAATGTTACGTCTGAATTGACCGACACTAATCACCGGCTGTCCATTGCGACAACGGTCTACCATTTTGACCCCGTCGGGGGCCTTTCGTAAATTCTTTTTCAGTTGATTCTAATTCCATCGATACGGCGTGAGAGATAGGTGTTTAAACGAACCGTATGAACTTACCGTCATCCGGGACGATTATGGATGGTCTTATTGGGAGTTGAATTAGGGATAATCACTCTCCGCATCGACTTTTCTTTCTTTCTTTCTTAATCTGCTTACCCTCCAAAGTCGGCTTTTCCCTCGGACTCAGCGAGGGATCCCACCTCTACCGCCTCAAGTGCAGTATTCTGGAGCTTCAGACATCGGGTCGGAGGATACATCTGGGGAGGATGACCACTACCTCGCCCAGGGCTGCCACTCCCGAAGGCCCGGGTTCGATTCCCGGCTCTGCTACGAAATTTGAAAAGTGGTATGAGGGCTGGAACGGGGTCCACTCAGCCTCGGGAGGTCAACTGAGTAGAGGTGGGTTCGATTTCCACCTCAGCCATCCTGGAAGTGGTTTTCCGTGGTTTCCCACTTCTCCTCCAAGCAAATGCCGGAATGGTACCTGACTTAAGGCCACGGCCGCTTTCTTCCCTCTTCCATGTCTATCCTTTCCAATCTTTCCATCCCCCGCCAAGGCCACTGTTCAGCATAAGAGGTGAGGCCGCCTGGGCGAGGTACTGATCATCCTCCCCAGTTGTATCCCCCGACCCAGAGTCCGAAGTTCCAGGACACTGCCCTTGAGGCGGTAGAGGTGGGATCCCTCGCTGAGTCCGAGGGAAAAACTAACCCTGGAGGGTAAACAGATTAAGATAAGACAGAAGAACCAGTCTCAATATGTCATGGCTGCTCAAATGTGGTAAATGGTAATTTTTATACAGGGTGAAGCAAAAGTCGCGCACTCGGGCCTCGAAGCTCAACTCCTCACATGCCAGCAATGAAAAAATATCTGTCACAAAAGTCCGTCCTGCGAGTATATCCGGCAGAGAAAGACCGGTGAAGAGTGGCAAACTGGCAACACTGTAACCACATGTAGCGTAACTATCTCTGTCAGCATGCACCGCTCGTCCTGTACAGTTGGAGCAGTGGATAGAGTTTTGGATTAGCATGCAGGAGTTTGAGGGGTCGATCCTGGGCTGACGTGCATTTTTTTTTATTTCGTAAATGTAGTCCAGGTGGTATGGTATGTGGCATCTTAATCGTCAACAGCGATTGCAGCGGGTCTTCTAGAAACCATTTGCACTTACACACTACCATCCTAGAAATGGACGAACATTCGTTTTCATTGGTGAGGTCTGAAAGACGCCGTTTCCACGTCGTGGGCGTGAATTTAATCGCACCACTTCATCTACTAGATGCGTTACAACGTGTTCAGCGTTACTAAATTTTGTAAAGGTAGGATACATGTGACCTAAGAACGGTGTAGCGGCCGATGACCTTCGATGTTAGGCCCCTTAAAACACCAAGCATCATCATCAAGAAACGGTGTCTTACTGTATTACAGTAAGTAAAGTCCGATGGAAATTAGCAAATAAGGAAAGCACCTCAACACAGGATCGAACCCTCGACCTCCTGCATCCCAACCCAGAACTTTATCCACTGCATCAACTGTACAGCACGACTAATATGTGCTGACAGAGGTAGTTACCCTTCATGTGGTTTCAGTGTTGCCAGATTGCCACTCTTCAACGTTCTTTTTCTGCCGGATATACTCGCAGGACGATGTTTTGTGAGAGACATTTTTTATTGCTGGCATGTGAGGAGTCGCGCTGCGACACCCGAGTGCGCGAATTTCGCTTCACACTGTATATTATTTTTAGAGGTACAGATTATTTTCAATAGAGTTTATTAAAAGTTCGCTCCTTGTTTAATGCAGATTACCACTGAAATGCGGTAAATTATTAATTTAATATGAATATTATTTTTATAGGTACAGACTATTTTCAATGGAGTTTATTAAAATTTTGCTTCCTTTTTTAATGCATATTATGTTTATAAATTTGCCCTCCATTAGAAGTTACTTCAGCCTCTCTATTACTTGCAGTAGAAAAGTATTTACTCGTGAACAAACAACTGTCAACTGCCCCATCCCCCTCCAAAAATTACCTTCTAATAGTGCGCACCTACTTTACCTTCTAATGGAGTGCAACTACTTGCTACTCTTTAATGTTTTACATGAACTTGTGTACGAGGGAAATGACCGCATGTGGGGGAAGGCGCTACTAATTTCATGTGACCACATCGTAACTGGCTAGAGAAGATTAGTGTAATAATGTGCTGTCACTAATTCCTCTTTGCGAGTGCCGTTCTCATATTTGTTGCCATGTTTCTTATAGCCTCCTCCGTCCTGGAGGAAATGATGGAGACCATTGCTGAGCTGCGGATGCTGCAGAAGAAACATTTGCACATCCTTCTGCAGAAACAACTTGACAGCCTCGTCCTTTCACTAGGCATGGGCGACGCTTTGCATGGCTTTGATATTATGAGGCACAGATGTAAGGTAATTAACATTCTCTTTTAGTTGCTATTGTGGTCAAGTAATGTAACTTATTGCTGACTAGCTTATTACTGTAGAGTATAATAACACATCTAGGCTGTAGCTCTAAACCAAATAACAAAGGTAACAATAACGCTGCAATTCGTCAATAAGGTATACATGTATATATTTTACATACTGTGCACAGGAGAAAAAAGTACCGATTTACCTCTTTTCACGTGTAATCAAGTAAATACTATAATAACCTTGACGGTACTACCCTAGATGGAGAAGTCAATGGTTTTCTTCGTAAAAAGATGTTCCCAGTTAGTGAAGTTCTGTTTATAACTAAACCTCCACCCGAGTGTCTTCGTATATTTCACTTGTATATTAATGAAGTGTAACATGAATTCTATTGATAGCTCTACTTGAACATACGGCTTTTCAAACAACGCATGCAGATTCAAGGCCTGAGAAAGGTTAACAACAATTGCATTCGTTACGTTGATGCCGATAAGTAAATGCAGTTTTTGGAAACACAGAAGGCAGTTATACTCATATAATGAAGAAGTAAATAGAAAGAAAGGATGGGAAAACAGTATAATATTATTGGTTTGATGAACAGCCGTTGTAGTCGCTGAGTCACCGTGACACACCCTCATTGGAGTTGAGTTTCAAGTAATGAATTTTGGTGTATTCTCCTCTTTGAATTAACCGTAGCTTACAGTACAGCCTAAAGCAATACTATGAAGACCTGTGAGTGGTCCATCTCGGATGAAGACACAGTTTCAGTACAACCGTTATCACTAATCCTTTACCCTGAAGTATCGTCCATCTTACTTGGTAGACTTATGTGTGAGTTACCATGATGTAATGTACCCGGATGAGATAGGCCCTAGTTTCATGATTTGATTTTTTATAAGATAAATACAGATATATAGGAATATTAAATGGAATACAGTGTCAGTTGTTTGGACGGGAGGATTTCAACATAAGCTAGACATATCGCGACTGTCCGTCGCCACAGTTAAGCTTGTCATTATGGGGAGAATGTTTCTTGGTCAGAATATAAGAGGATTAAATCTAGAGCTCACAACAACAGAATAATGACTACAAGGAAGTGAAAGAGTAGGTATTTCGGAACAATGGCAAGCAGGTGTAGCACCAATACCGAGAATATGACGTACCATTATTTTCCACTGCCTCAAGGCATTTTGTGTTGTCATGATGCAAGGAAGAGATTTTAAACTAACCGATGCGGTGTTGACCAATGGAAAAATTTATCATAGGCCCGCAGATAAACCAACATAAGAAAAACTCAGAGTGAACTCCAGTTAGCTTCTCCGATAATAATAATTAAATTATTCCAACCACATAATTGAATAGAGGGGATTTTTGGGATATCATTCCCATGTTGATTAATTGTAATCGTAATAAATTAAAGTAATGAATTCGTGGAAATGACCCACGCTATCTCGCCATTGGTCAAGATGAGCACGCCATCAGGGACGCCGAGTTAGCGCGTGAAAGGTGGAGGACAGGAATTAAGTGATATTTCCATGATCACCGAACGATATGAGTTCAGAATACGACACATGAATGTGTATTAAGTAGGAGAAAGCAAGGGATCAAAATCCACCTGCATATGCCAATTTAGGATAACCAACCCCCTCCCTAGGAGATGACCGCGGATGACCCCGGCGGGAAACCATGTCGTCCATAAATAACCAGTAGTGGGACCTCAAATCAATCAGTTCTTACCAGTCACCAGTTGTTATCGGTCACCAGTCGTGTCAGTCGTATGAAGTAGTTGAGAATCTGTAAGTCAGTACCTCGGGACGCATTCGAAGTCAGTTAGAGCTGAAAATGCGTGAGTTGTTATGAGAATGAAGACGAACAGTGAGATTATCCATAGTACCGAGTGTAAATAATCAGTACAACTGTATGTTGAATTTAATAAATGTCATGTGATTAAATAATAAATAACTAACGGAACGCCGATAGTACCTTTGGAAGGCAGTGTGCGGAGCCTGAAGTAAATAGCTCAAGATAGACGGTGAATAACTATCCGAGCAGGGAACTATAGGAGCTAGGCGATTATCAAGACGGCTTAGAAATAAACCAGGAAGTGCCGGTTGAAGACGTGATACGCGCCGGTTCAAATGAACGACACTTCGTCGTAATGTGTCACGACGTGTGTTTCGGGCTTATATGAAGAATATATTGTGCGAGTGTCAGGGGTCTAGGCGCACCTATAAGAGTTTTTTTAAATTAGTATTCTTGTATAAAATAGTGTAAATTATATAATAAGGTGTTAATCATGGGTAATCGCACAGAAGTGTTTTGCTGTGTTAATTTTATATTGTGCGACATGATGGACGAGTAAATCACCATGGGGCCGTGAGGCCTACCTCTCACTACGAGACAATGGAATTCTACATAGGAATGAGTACACAATTTTAATATTTAGGGATGTTATCGCGACTAAACGGGGTTCAATGTAGATTAATTATGGTTACTTAACATGGTCCGCCTCCCGAATCCATGATTTTATTTTTTTGTTAGACGGACGAACTAATTTATATTAACATAATAATGGGTTAGATTAATTAATTTGAGTATTTGTTTGTTGTATATAATGTAAATATGGGATATATTTATTTCAATTAATGCATGCTGTTTGTAATACTTTGACTTAAGTTCATTTCAAGTGTTAAATTCCTTTTTGTGCTAACCCATTTATTTGATTTCAATCACTGCGGTGATTATTTGTAGGTTAGTTAGGAATATTTTCTACCAAACAGCCAGATTATGAAAGTGCCAGAGGATGTAAAATTTGTGTTGCGTACGGAAGGTCATTAAAATAATAATAATAATAATAATAATATAAAAATATATTTGAAGGAGAAGAAGAAGAATTTACTTTTTTATATTTTGGACATAATAATGATGTTGGGAGTTGAAATGAAAAATTTGAGATTTTTAACTAATAATAATAATCATAATGAGAATATTTGGAGAAGAAGAAGAAGAATTTACTTTTTTATATTTTGGACATAATAATGATGTTGGGAGTTGAAATGAAAAATTTGAGATTTTTAACTAATAATAATAATTATGAGAATATTTGAAGGAGGAGAAGAAGAATAAAAAAGGAAGCTACTTTTTTAATTTTTATTTTTTTGATGAAAATAATAAGAGCGAGAAGTTGAAGTATTATAGCAAGGATGATTACGGGTTACGATAATCACGATTTATACTAATAATAATAATGTTCCATCTGCGATGGGCGTTTGTAAGTTCTGTATAATAATAATAATGATCGGTGTGTTTGCGAGAAAATAATTATAATAATAATGTTTGTGAGTTGGCAAAGGAAAGTAAATTAATAATAATAATAATATTTGTGCGTTTGCAAGTTAAAGTATAATAATAATAATAATGACAGTGCTTCGTGAGTTAGCTAGTGCAAATAATAATCAATGTGGAGATGACATGTAGCGTTGAAGACTTTCATTCGCGTAATCAGTTTGATTTTACGTAAATTTTTGATTTCACGTTTTTGGACTTTATTTTAACCATTAAAATTTGTTTAAAAGCGATAGAGGCATGTGAATTAGAATGGTCACGATATGTTAAAAGCCCAGAGTGGTTTGAGCCCATATTTAGAGTTGGAAGTCATGAGGGACGAATATCCGGCGTGAAATAAATTGAGCCGTATTGTTTGTAATGATGAAATAGATGAATCTCAAGGCCTAAGATGATATAAAATGCATATTCCGGTGTTATTAGTGGCAGAATCCACGCACCGAGGATTAATTTATGAATTAGATGTTTGAAGAGTTCCGATAAAAGGAAATGGACTTCAAATTGGAAGGAATAGTTTAGCAATCGTCGGCATTGGAAGTATTTGCCCAGCCGCGATGTGCCATAGGCTGTGAGATGTGTCTTGGGAGGACGTGTGTCCCCATATAAATTGACGGCAGTACGAAACTGAAGGTACGTTCCCGAATACCGTGTTGTCCCGACCGCTATAAAGCAGATCTTAGTGGTTCATAACGGGATTTAACATATGTGACTACATTCTAAAGAGCGGAAATTAAAATATCATCTTTCCATTTTTAATAATAATAATCATACTCCAAGTGAATCTTGTCTTAAATCAATTGCGTAGTGCCAAAGTAGACTGAAATTGTAAAGGTTTAGGCATTTAACCATAAATATCGCTAACGGTAGTGTAAACGTGAAATAATAATAATAATAATGAAAAGTTGAAGAAGCAGAAGATGAAGAACTTGCAATAGTATTTTGAGAATAATAATTATGATGAAAGGAAGTTAAGATATATAAAGCGCGATGATTCATTGTTACGAATATAATAATAATAATAATAATAATAATAATAATTATTATTATTATTATTATTATTATTATTATTATTATTATTATTATTATTAGGAAGCTGATCATTAAATTGTGCGGATAAACTACGAGGAAGAACGAACCTTCGTTTGAAACGTCGGCAAGGGTTGGCATATAATCATCCCGGATGACAAATGATAATAATCAAATATAGGATTATAATTGAAATTAATGATAATAATAAATTAATTGATGGTAGTCACAGAATATGATAATGATCAGATAAAGAATGGTAATGATATTATTTAATAATCATAAGAGGATATGATAGGGACAGTCGTCCTGTGTCGAACTGCTCAGAACCAGATGTTGGGTTTTCACGGGGAGATTGTTAGCGGTAGATACGTAAATAACCCACGGATGGCACATGTCTTCATGGTCAGAGCATAGTAATGAACCTTTCCGTACGTCTTGTCGTACTGACAAGTGTAAATGTTAAAATAGGCTTTGAGCTAATGAACTCTACCTGGCGTGTTTGTGAATCTGGAAATAATAGGCTAGAGTTTGTCCGTACTATAAATTCCCGTTTTTCGAGGCGATAACATTTCCACGGTGGGTGTCCGGCTCACCAGAATGTACATACCGGAAGTGTCTCATGTCCAAACGGAACGAGGAGACGACAGTAAAAAGTTACTGTCGTGCCTTCGTCTCCGAAAGAAGATCTTCAGCGGTGAAACGTCCACTCATACGGATGTGAATTCGATCCCCAGTAACCAATTGGGGCGAATTCACCAGATGTTTACACTACCAGAGTAGTGAGGTAAATTCAAGTAGTATGTCATTTATTTCTCAGGATGGAAGTGTCCCAATGTAATAATTGTCATCATGTGTAGTATGCAAATAAGTGAATAAATTGCTCCTCATTGCAATTTCAATAGGAAACAGTTTCCATATCTTTTTATTGTAGTTAGTCCAGTATGCCCATGGAATTTAAGTTGTCACTTCCCAGTCCTATTGTGGAGTCAAAAATTTGTATCCATGAATGAGTCGTCCCCCGTAACCTTAATTTGCATGCCCCGTTCCTCCCTGTGTTCATTTGATGCGCCGATATATAATTTGATTTTCTTTATATACATTTTTTTTATCGTTTTCGAACTGATCACCCCTGAGATAAATGCTAGTCTGGGACTCAGGAAGTGAGCGGGTGCAGTAAGGTGATGTACGATGTATGATGTAATAATTGTGTTATTGTAATTTAATTCCTCTAATATACAACTGGACTATAATTATTAAAATGTTGAGTAAACTTCCATTTGATAGCATACCGTCCAGCTAAAGAAAACCTATTTAAGAATGCATACCTGTTATTTTGATTTCTACAGGTTTTCTAACATCACGTATGTAAATGCCCTCAGAGCATTCTACGTTTCCTCTATCTTACCGACTGTTGCATACGCCTCTCCAGTCTGGTCCATTTCTGCTTCTTCAAATCTCAGCTACCTTGACCGTGTACAATCTTCTGTGCAATCGTCAGAGCGAGCGGCCCTGAGTGTCGCAACTTTGGCACTAACCAAGTACTTGAGAAAATAAAACTCAAAACTCTTTCCTCTCGGAGGAATGTAGCCAACCTAAAGCAGCTAATGGTTTATCTAGGTCTCAAGTCCTTATTTCACTCTCAACGTCCCATCCCGTAGTACCAAAATGAAGACCTCCTTCCATATTCCTTACTCCCGGGTTTCTCTTACCCAAAGGTCCTTTCCTGTAGGTCTTCCAGTAATGTTTAGTACCTTATCTATCAACAAGGAAATTGATATTTTCCTATCTTATCCTTCCTTCTGTCGTGATATTTCTCACATGAGTTAATTTTCGTTCTTGTTCTTTCCTGCCTCTTCTTATGTATTTAAGTGTATTTTCCTTTGTTTATGTCATTTATGTAAATACGTAAAATGTAGGATTGTGCAGTTTTTATTGTGTGTATTTGTGTGCTTTGTAAATATCTGTATATTTTTCATTTTCTATTAATAACTATTCTTCATATCTCAGATCTTTGTAATTTGGCGTTATGCTGTTGCTGAACCTAAATAAAAAATACAGAAGTCCGTAACGTTTTAAATCCAACTATTATAAAGTCTACAATTTACTGACGGTACAAGGTCGTACCAAGTAAAGCAGCAGTACAAAAATTATTTTAATTTCAAGTAAGTATAAGCTTGACTTGTACTATTCGTAAGGAAGGGAAATATATCGTTTCCCTTATTTATGAGTGAGGAGAATAGAATTCTGTTTTACTATTTGTCTTACGTCGCATCGACACAGACAGGTTTTATGGCGACGATGAAGTAGGAAAGGTCTAGGACAGGAAAGGAAGGAACCGTGGTCTTAATTAAGGTATGTATGTATGTATGTATGTATGTATGTATGTATGTATGTATGTATGTATGTATGTAAGTATGTTTAGTCCTCAGCCCGAAGGCTGGTTGGATCCTAAACAGCTCCGCCATCAGCTGTCATAAATGGCCTAGGCATCACTGAAGAGGTGTACTAGGGAAATGAGGAGTGAGGTAGTTCCCCGCTGCTTTCCTCACCGAGCCAGAAGTTGCTATTACATATCAGTCTGCCAAGCCCACTGAAACGCATGCACCAATTGACCCTATAAGCAACATTTTCACACCATTCATAGCAGGGACTGGCTGCATAAGGAATGACATTATTAGCTTAAATAAGGTACCACCCCATAATTTTCCTGGTGCGAAAATCGAAAAGCCACTGAAAAACGTGTTCAGGGCTGTCAATAGGGCAACAGAACTTCAACAAAGTATACTTACGATGTTGCAGAAGAGTGCAATATGTTAAGAACTGCCTTTCACGAGGGCTATTTATTCAGAAGGGAAGCACCAAAGAAATACCTGCTTCTATAATTCATTTAGGCATTTGAGTATAGTATTTAGTACAAAAAGCTTCCGTGGCTCAGGTGGCAGCCGATCTATCCATGTGAGATTTGTGCTTGACAAAGCGGAGGCGGGACGGGTTTTTCTCAGGGTACTGCGGTTTTCCCTGTCATTTTTCTCGGGGTACTCCGGTTTTCCCTGTTATCTTTCATTCCATCAACACTCTGCAGTATCATGTCATTTGATATGGCATTCCTTAATCATTGCCCCAGAGGAGTGCGACTGGCTTTGGCAGCCGGCTCAATTCCTATCCTCGCCGCTAGATGGAGGCTTCATTTATTCCATTCTTAACCCGGTCGAAAGATTGGAAACAGACTGTGGATTTTCATTTCTATTGTAATTCAGTGGAAACCTGTAATATACGAAATAAACCCCACCCCTATGTTTAATTACCATTATGTACCCCACACTCGCACAGATTATATCGTGGTATGCACATACACAGTACATTTTTGTTTGGAGTGAGTCTACAAGGTTGCTGATAACTAGCGTGGAGCTCTGGAAATTTAACGACGACGTGAAAGAGGCGATTCATTAATTGCACCGAATACACACATAAAAGCACATGCGTATGAAAGCGGATATCTTAGGGATGCGACCCTACGCCCTTACACTATCATACATACAGTCTTATGAGCGGGGTTGAGGGATAAAACATGACCGAAAGAGAAGTTGTTCATGTTTCTTTTCCTATCTGTCTTACGTCGCACTGACACAACCAGGTCTTATGGTGTGAGAATGAGAAACCACGAAAAACCATCTTCTGGGCTACCGACAGTGCAGCCCGAACTCACTACCTCCGGAATACAAAGTCACAGCTGCGTGGTCCAAACCCTCACAGCCAGTTAACTCGGTAGCTGTTCGTGTTCATAAGTAACTTCGTTCAAACTTTGTAAATATCAAAATGGAATCATACTCTACCATTAGAAGCCATGACACCCCCTAGTGTAGCGGAAGG
Source organism: Anabrus simplex (assembly GCF_040414725.1). Taxonomy (NCBI): domain Eukaryota; kingdom Metazoa; phylum Arthropoda; class Insecta; order Orthoptera; family Tettigoniidae; genus Anabrus; species Anabrus simplex. Next base: position 493,227,068 of record NC_090266.1, read on the forward strand.
TAAAGGCTCCGTACTTCTCGTAGACTGAGTGAAGTCGAAGAAAGAAACACAACTGTCGTTTTAGATGTGGCTATTTCGTAAAATGGAGATCAAACTCCATACCTTTCAGAAAGCCAAATCCACTTTATCTACCTGGGCTCAACATTTTACCCTTCAACCCACCCGTAGGAAATTCAGATTTAAAGTTAATGATGAAAAACTATCTCGATGACATTTCTAAGATAAGGTGGTTTTATATTTTTTAAGAAGATACCTTTGCACCTTCATGCAGAGGTCAGTGTAACCAAACACCTGCCTGAAATTAATATAAGAAGAGTTTTGATGCTCGCCTTTATGCGATATAATGAGTACATGCACCACTTCAAAGCATACAATTCGTTCACTAGAATCCTGACAACAGTAGAGTTATTACAACTGGCTTTACGTAGAACCGACACAGTGAGGCCTTACGCCGAAGATATAATATGGAAGGGCAGGAAGTGGGAATGACGCAGCAGCGCCCTTAATTAACGTACAGCCCCAGCATTTGCCTGGTGAGAAAATGGGAAACCACGGAAAACCATCTTCAGAACTGCAGCCAGTGGGGTTCGAATCCACTATCTCCCGAAGGCAGACTGATAGCTACGTTACCCAAACCACGCAGCCACTTTTTCTGTGACTAAGGTGTAATACATGTACTGTCACACATGTAAGTCATTCACATTATATGATGCTACATCGACTTTTACCATATAGCATTGTCCATTAACTTACTAATATACTACTGTATTTTCCTTCTCGTTTTGCTTAATGTGTTTTGAAACATAATTCTATATAAGGATTTAAATGCATTTACACCGGGCGAGTTGGCCGTGCGCGTAGAGGCGCGCGGCTGTGAGCTTGCATCCGGGAGATAGTAGGTTCGAATCCCACTATCGGCAGCCCTGAAAATGGTTTTCCGTGGTTTCCCATTTTTCACACCAGGCAAATGCTGGGGCTGTACCTTAATTAAGGCCACGGCCGCTTCCTTCCAACTCCTAGGCCTTTTCTATCCCATCGTCGCCATAAGACCTATCTGTGTCGGTGCGACGTAAAGCCCCTAGCAAAAAAAAATGCGTTTACATACATTCATTTAAACATACTAGTGTGAATTTATATAATTAAGGCCAAGTTCAGTTTATTGATGCATTTTTCATGTATGAGTCGACATCTTGACACCATGGCTTTCAATACATTTCCAAGTATCGACGTGTTTATGGATGTCAAGAATGTGCTGAATAGCCTAACAAAAACAGCAAATACCCTTTCACCTTGTAATTCTCGGGTGTTATCTGCAAACTTTGTGTTACATAATAACCTGTAACATAATGCAAATGTGACTTATATCAACATAAAACAAAAATACAAATTTCATTACCTTTGCTGACATGTGTTAGTTTTAAAATTAAAGAGAGTGTGAGATTGAATAAAACGAGTACTGTGGTAACCACTATTTAGTGGTATCAATATTTACAGGTACTGTGGGAGGAAATATTTATTATTACCTGATTAGTTTCATATCTATTCCCTCGTTCTTCTACTTGAACTAAATTCTATATATTCACTGTTATCACATCACGGTGAGTTCTATGAATGGAAACCAATTGTCGTGCTCTTAAAAGAAGCTCTTGGCAGAGTACTTAGCAAGTATATCCCTAACAAAATAACGAGGTAAACTTCCAATAATCCTTAACAAGAAATTCAAATATTGCTTGCTATGTCCCCAAAGTGTAGCATTTAAGGTTGCGATAAAGTATTTGTATTAAATTTGGGCTAAATAACAATTTAAAGGAAGATAGATACTTATAGATTCTTGACTCAATTTTAGGCTTGATCCTTAGATACTACTACCACAAAAAATGCGTTCAGTCCTCCCCTGAAGGGGGAAGCGGGCCTCTTAGGCGGTGACGCCGACTCTCAGGCCGGGAGATATGTTACGGTGAAGGAGATGCTCGGTGAAGGTGAGGGGGTTGGCGTCCGTGGCCTATACTAGGAAATGTCCCGGCATTCGCCTTGGTGCAGGAGAATAGAAAACCACGGAAAACCATTATCAGGACAGCCGATGGTTGGGATCAGCCATGAGGTCCAGTCCTGTCCCGTCTCCCGAATGTTGAGGCGTAGAACCACCGTAGTGCCGTGGCCACCCCTCCTTTGCTCGGTTGGCCGGTCAGAGTGAAGAGCTCTTGGACCACGGACCAGCCGTGGCCAGTTGAGGGCCGAGACCCCACTCTGCATCTACCGACCGGCCCTTAGATCCATGTGCACGGGTTCGTAAATAATGAAAACATATTTTACTCTGTGGTGCCAGGTAATGTTTATAAAAGTAATTTCTTAGTGCGCTGATTTGAATTGATGGCACTGAGTTATAAATGAAGAGCAGGTGCTCTTCCAGGATATGCGTAGGATGAGTGTGAAGAATTGTTTAAAAAATTAATTCACAACAGTCATTTATCAGCGCCAAGATCCAAGCTTCGTAACCGCATATGAGCGAGTGAGACTCATCAAGCTCGGCTACTAAGAAGTGTTACTTAGTTTGAACGTAATCTTTATTAAACAGTATAGATTTGATTTGTGAATATGTTTTGGTTGTTTTAATGAGATTATGTCGGCGGTATTCTACGCTACGGTATGAAATATTGTACAAAACTTATTTGGTCTAAGGAACGGTAGAATTTTGCACACTGCACTCGCCTTGTGGATCAGGGGTAGTATCTTCGTTTCCGGATCACAAGATCGTTGGTTGCAGAGTTAGTCAAATTTTTTAAGGGAATAAATAAGTCCATTAGACATTTCATATCGTAAATGGTTGGCAAGCAAAAGTTCACTGGAGGCACATTTGGTGCTTGCGGAACCAAATTAATTCAAACTCAGCTAGAGAACATCCAAAACTGGTACGCAAGCAGCCTAAGTGGCGTAGAATGAAAATGCCTGCACACGGTAGCTAAGGTCATACGATTGTTATTGTTATTATTATTATTATTATTATTATTATTATTATTATTATTATTATTATTATTATTATTATTATTATTATTATTATTATTATTTGCGTTTAGACCATCTGCGGACCACGGTGCTTGTGTTGTAGCTGTGTTTTTGTCGTCGTCTTCCCCTTTTGGCGTACTGGATTGTGTTCTTAACGGCCTCTTGAGCCTTCCTGTTGGCCCAGTATTCCTTCACTTTCTCGCTGAATTGTTTCCTGCGCTCCTCTGACCAATTCCCAGCTCCTTTGTGGCTAGCTTATGTAAGTGATGTTAGGAAAGGTTTCGTTTTGACCATTAAACGGTATACATTCCTGTCAGTTATGGTGGCTTGATTAATATTGAGCTTTGCAAGATCTTTGTCCACTTGCTTGGTCCAGGGGAATCCAGTAGCTTTGCCTTTGTTAACAACCTTGAAGATCTTGTGGGATAATCTATTAGGATCCATTCTGTATATGTGTCCATAGAAAGTCAGAAATTATTATTATTATTATTATTATTATTATTATTATTATTATTATTATTATTATTATTATTATTATTACGAATTGACCACTGAAGATCACGCTGTAGTTTCATTTTCTCTTTGTCTGAAGTTTCCTCTTCATCCAGTACTCCTTCATATGGGCGTTATTTTTATTATTATTATTATTATTATTATTATTATTATTATTATTATTATTATTATTATTATTATTAATACTGTCAATTGTGCAGAATAAATGGAATGAAGACTAGTATGGTTTCACACGATAGTGGGGTTGTCAGGACTAGATTTACAGTATGCTTCAAGTAATTTTGAAATGTTTTGAGAGGAACAGACAGTCGTGTGAATGTTTCTTAGATCTCTGAAAGGCATAAAGATTAATGTGAAAAACCAATATTAGCAGTACTGGGGAATTATGCAGGAGCGGCTCGTGAGGTATTTCTGGTGTGCCATGGCACCACCAATGTAAATAAGAAAGAATACGGGAATCTTTCCTCGCTCGAATAGTTTATATTAACTTTCAAGAAAACGCACGCATTAACCTTTTTCTGCCTGAATCTGAACGAGTACGCAAAACGATGTACGCTCTGGCGGCACTTGTGTCTATTACCCAGATCTCACGGGCACCATCTCCGAGCATAAAACCACTATAAAGAACAGGTCTAGATGACCGTTTGGCTTAGGTTTGTGTGTGCTGTTAAGGGTCGAGGCAGAGTCAGTGGCCGCGTGACGCAAAGCTTCAATTTTACTCACTAGAATGCAGCATGTAACAAGCACAAAAGCATATGAATGGCTTTCTTTTAATATGTGATTGGGAGGCGTGACCAGTCTTAAGCGATGTAGTGGGTAGGAAGAGCATTGGAACTTACAAGGTTTTAAAAGAAACTCACCGGGCGAGTTGGCCGTGCGGTTAGGGGAGCGCGGCTTGTGAGCTGCATCCGGGAGATAGTGGGTTCAAATCCCACTGTCGGCAGCCCTGAAGATGGTTTTCAGTGGTTTCCCATTTTCACACGAGGCAAATGCTGGGGCTGTACGTTAATTAAACCCATGGCCGCCTCCTTACCACTCCTAGGCCTTTGCTATCCCATCGTCGCCATCGGTGCGACGTAAAGCCACTTGCAAAAAAAAAAAACAAGAAGAAGAAAGTCATCGATATGGCAAGAAGATTGCAGACAAAACCCAGCGTTACCAATTCAGCGACTTTGTCACTGTATCTGACGACTATTAAATATTGTATCTATTAACAAGAAAATATTCTTAGTTATTTCGTATTAAAAGGGACATTTATTGACTTTTCTTTAGAATTCAAATTAGGAACAGAAATAAATCTTTCTCGACCTGTAATATAACAATCTGGTATTTTTACAGTAAATTTTGCTATGATTCGCTAATGGAAGCTAGAGACACTGTTAGATTCACCTACGACAATCCAACAAAAAGTATCATAATTGCTAAACTTTATGCTGTTTATTTTATGTATTACCGGGCGAATTGGCCGTGCGGTTGGGGTCGCGCGGTTGTGAGCTTGCAACCGTGAGATGGTGTGTTCGAATCCCACTGTCGGCAGCCCTGAAGATGGTTTTCCGTGATTTCCCATTTTCACACCAGGCAAATGCTGGGGCTGTACCTTAATTAAGGCCACGGCCACTTCCTTCCCATTCCTAGGCCTTTCCCGTCCCATCGCCGCCATAAGACCTATCTGTGTCGGTGCGCCGTAAAGCAAATAGTAAAAAATTAGGTATTTTTGAATAGGGCCGTAAATTATATTTAGGTATATTTACTGTATATCGGGTGCAGAAGATACCGTATCCCTTCCACGTTTGTATACTGCATGTGTGTAAAGTAGCCTTGAGACCTTCAAGTTGAAGGTAAGGCATTTTGTTAACATTTTCGCGGCAACTAACATTGTGACCAAGTGCTTGTGTTAGCATTAGCCAGGCTTATTTATTCCTACGTGAGGCAAGCATTCGTTAGATTTCAGTATCGTTCTCGTTAGTTCATTTTAAGTTTTCGTTCAAGTTGTTGGGACAAATACATTCGATGAGTAGGTCCCATAAATGATTTCTTCGTAATTATTTATTTCTGAGAGGTTATAAATTTCATAATAATTTTCTTAAAACAGGAATTTTAAGAAAATTTCATGTGAGTTAACGTAAATATTTACATTAGGTCCTAAATTTTTAAATCCATATCAATTGATACTTCATTAAAAGAACGATTTTGTACAATAGCATAGTTAAATAATGTACAGTATCTTTCTGTATCTTATAGCATTGGTAAATACGCACTGTCAATACTTGCAACTGTGGAAGATATGCTTACAAATCTGAAATTTTCTGGTACCTCCATTACAATAATAACCGGCCGCCACTGGAATTACGTGATTAGAGGTAGGTTATTGCATGCAATTAAATGCATTTTTATTGGCAACCAGGGCGCGATGAGAATTCAGGGTAAAATGAGTCCGTTTAAATTAGTTAACGGGGTTGGGTAAGGCTGTAACCTTTGAATTTCCTTGTTCGTAATTTACATTCATCACTTGCTGAAAGGTGTAAAATGGCAGGAGGGATTCAGTTGGGTAGGATTATAGTAAAGCAGTTCTGCCTCTGTCGACGATTTTAGTTTTCATGGCAGATTGTGTTGAAAGCTTTCAATTTCATAGCTTGGAAGTTGAAAAGGGGAGCAGAGAATATGATATGAAAATGAGCATTGCCAAGAATAAAATGATGTCAGTATGTAATAAACCTAAAAGAACCTAAGAGAGCTTGATCGGACTGCAAGACTGGAACAGGTGGATCATTTCAAGTACTTTGGACGTGTATTTCCCCGGTATGGTAGTACAGACGACATCACGTAGTTGCTCTAGAGAGCCGGTGTTACTTGCTCCGCTCGGGCCGGCTGTTTGTCACGTGACAAGAGAGCAACGGACAGGCGCGTTGCATACCGTGCCCGTACTGTACTTGTCGCTCGGAAATGTTACCATATGAACAACAGCTTTAATAATAATAATAATAATAATAATAATAATAATAATAATAATAATAATAATAATAATAATAATAATTTGAAGCATGAATCATGCGAGACGAACAGGACACCGATTACAGAGTATAACAGGACAAGAAAATTATTAATTAACAAAGGAAACATACAGCAATGTGCAATATTTCCTGAATAAATACCTTTTTACCGTTAACTGAAGCCTTTGGGACACATACATTTACCGAAAGAAAATACAATTTTTGTGGTTTGAACATATTCTTTGCACTCTCATTAACAAACATTTCAATCTTTGTATTAAACACGCAAACTGAAACATATCACTGGTGTACTCCTCCTTCACGGGACCTTCGGGTTCATTTAGATAATACTAGCTGATGTACCCGTGCTTCGCTACGGGATTCTCAGAAAGACTGATTTGGTGGTTTTCCTAACTGAATTCAACATAGGTCATTAAAAAAACGTCAGTAGGAATGTAGCGATTGAAAGCAATGTTATCATATAAAATACTCGATCAAATGAAAAACTGCACACTTTCTCAGTTTTAACGAACAGTACTACGGTGCCGATCTAACAGTCCAAAGTTCCAGAGGTGGATTAACCAGGTCGCAGACTGCCGTGAACACTCCTCTGTCATTATTCCGTTAAATATGCACACTACTCATTCCAACCAGTGCCTCAGAGTAGGGATTGAATAGCTCGAATGCTATGATGAACCAGTGTATTACGTACCAGTAATATCAGAAAATGTATGAACCAGAGGAATGGCATGCCAAAGAAGAAAGTTATCTAACTCCCCAGCTACTGCCCGCCAATATACAGGCAGGCTGTTACACTCGGTACGATCAGGCGAGTTGGCCGAGTGGTTAGAGGCGCGCAGCTGTGAGCTTGCATCCGGGAGTTAGTGGATTCGAACCCCACTGCCGGCATCCCTGAAGATGGTATTCCGTGGTTTCCCATTTCACACCAGTCACACCAGACTGTACCTTAATTAAAGCCTGGGCCGCTTCTTTCACACCCCTATTCCTTTCCTATCCCATCGTCGCCATAAGACCTACCTGTGTCGGTGCGACGTAAATCAATTTAAAAAAACCTCGGTACGTTGCAGTAATCCTATCTATCGGGGATGAGTGGAAACAGAAGACAAAAAGCACATCACAACAAACAATGGTCAGTGTAATGTTATTGTTGATAAAGTTTATGAGCTTTCTATATTGCAGGCCTTCACATTAGTTTTCTTTCGACTCTGTGATATTACGGCGTCTAACAAAATTATTTATATCGAAGACTCTAGTTACTTATTCTCAGACTTTACATACCTATTTTCACTAAATTCTGTTTAACCATTTTCTCGTGACTCGGCACTGATATGACTTAGTAACAAAAATCCAAATTCATTAAATATATCTGTGATTATATGCGGTACGATAACAATGTATAAGACATAAGGGATCGGAAATTTAATAACTTCTTACATAACTACTACTAAATTACGACATAACTAAAATTATGTTAGTTATGATGTAGTATTTATCGGTACCTTCCTACCAGGTATCCCTTGAGAACCTTATTTGAGAAATAAATAAATAACTTATTTGAGAATTACATTTCAGGCCTTCCCCTAAACTACAATTTTACTCAGCGTGAATAAAATAATTTATAGCCTAGATTGTAATAGTTCATCGCCTGACCTTAGATACAGATTATCCCGAAATTCTCTTCAGCCGTTTTCTCGTGATGCATGTACATACACACAGACGGCCAGACAGACAGAAATTACGGAAAAGTAAAAATGCATTTCATTGTTACTGTGGACATGACAGATACAGAAATACCATTATTTTCAATTTTTGAGCAATGTACAGACAATTTTTGCTAGGGGCTTTACGTCGCACCGACACAGATAGGTCTTATGGCGACGATGGGATGGGAAAGGGCTAGGAGTTGGAAGGAAGCGGCCGTGGCCTTAATTAAGGTACAGCCCCAGCATTTGCCTGGTGTGAAAATGGGAAACCACGGAAAACCATCTTCAGGGCTGCCGATAGTGGGATTCGAACCTACTATCTCCCGGATGCAAGCTCACAGCCGCGCGCCTCTACGCGCACGGCCAACTCGCCCGGTAATGTACAGACAAAACTCTAATTTTATATATAGACTAGCAAGATACCCGTGCTTCGCTACGGTATTATACTGAAATTTATAATTGAATGCTTATTATTTTAGATATATAATCCGCCGAAATTCGCGATCTGACTCGTTTTCTGCGAGAATCCACCAAAATTCCCGATCTGACTCGTTTTCTATTATTTTACAGCACGTTTCCTCCCATTTTTCAATCTTCCTTTCCAGCAATCGATTTCGTACTTCCCGGGCTAGGCTCAGGTATTCCTCCTGGTCAGTTGGGTCCGTAAATCTTTGCCATCTTTTCCTTTTATCATTTTTAATATGGATAAAATCCTTCAGGAGATCCGGAGTGGTGTCATATTGGGTGCCTTGGCGGCACTGAACCCGCGGCCGGACTGCATTCTTAGTCATTACCCGTCCAGGAGCCGTTACCAGCGCGGTCCGCACATTTCACGACGGTCCGGAACATTATTAATATTATTATTATTATTACTATTATGTGTTGCTCGGATGGCTGATGACAGGGAAAACCGGAGTATCCGGAGAAAAACCTGTACCGCCTCCGTTTTGTCCAGCACGAATGTCACATGGAGTGAACGGGATTTGAACCACGGAACCCAGCTGTGAGAGGCCGGCACGGTGCCGCCTGAGCAACGGAGGATCCTTACAAGAACATTAATAACAGTAAAATCAATTGATCTCACCTCCTTCTACACCCCCCCCCCAAAAAAAATTAAAAGAAGGCTTGTTTCTTTATATTTAAGGGGGATTCCAAACACCAATGATCACGTCTATTACCTTCAGTTTTGAGATATAAGTATCCCAATAAAAGTAATTTACTTTTTTCACTTCATTTCACACTACTCCCCCCCCCCCCCAACTAAGTGAACTTTCCCGCAAAAAATACTTGTTTCTTTAATAGTAAAGGATCTTCTAAATACCCATTATCATGACTCTAACTTCTTCAGTTTTTGATTTATGTGTCCTCATGAAAGGAATTCAACTCATTTATACTCCCGCCCTCCAAGATGGTTTCCCGCCCAAAACGCGTTTTTCTTCGTTTTTAAAGGAGATCCAAATACGAATTTTCAGTTCTGTAATATCTTTCGTTTCTGACATATATGTATCCTCATTAAAGGCATTCAACCCATTTTTTACCCTTTTACACCCCTCCTATTGGGATTTACAGGAAACAAAAAAATACGTGTTCCTTTAGTTTTTATTAGATGTATGTATTCTCATACAATTAAGCCAATTAATTTTTCAATTCTTTCACCCCCCCCCCCCCCGCTTCATTGGATTTTAAGAGAATACGTGTTTCTTTACTTTTAAAGCAGATTGAAAATATCAAATTTCACGTCTGTAACATCTTCATTTTTGATATATCAGTAGCCGAATTAAAATAATTCAACACCATTTTCAGTCACTTTTACCCCAAGTGATATTTCCGAAAACTAAAAATACACGTTTCTTTATGTTTAATAGAGATAAAAATACAATTTTTCACTTCTGTAACATGTTAAGTTTTTTTAGATATACTGTAAAAATTCTCATTTTAAAATTTCACCCCTTTTGAGTTCCCCTTAAGTGGAGTTTCGAAAAACAAATCACCTATGTTTCTTTACATTTACAGGAGATTCCAAACACCCACTTTTTACGTGTGTAACGTTTTACGTTTCCAAGATATTCTGTAGATATAGTCTTTCAAAAAATTCACCCCAATTTGTCACTCCTGCTTAACCGCCATTAATTGGATTTTCCACAAATTAAAAATACGTGTTTCTTTATTTTTGAAGGAGATCCCATATACAAATTTTCAGTTCTGTAATATGTTTCGTTTCTGACATATATGTATCCTCATTAAAGGCATTCAACCCAATCTCACCCTTTTACACCCCTCCTATTGGGATTTACAGGAAACAAAAAAATACGTGTTCCTTTATTTTTAGAGGAGATTCTAACTACCAATTTTTACATCTGTAAATTTTAAAGTGCTAAGATGTAGACACACTCATTTTAAAAAATTCACCCCCCTTTTCACCCCCCCCCCAATATTTGGATTTTCCAAAAACGAAAAATACGTGTTTCTTTACTTTTAAAGTAGATCCCAAATACCAATTTTCAGGTCTGTAATATCTTCAGGTTCTGAAATATAAGTAGACTCATGAAAGGCATTCGACCCCATCTTCAACCTTTTCCACCCTTCCTATTAGGATTTTCCGAAAACAAAATATACGGGTTTCTTTATTTTTAAAGGAGATTCTAAATACCAATTTTCACATCTATAACCTTTAAAAGTTTTGAGATATAGATACACTCATTTTAAAATATTACCCCCTTTTCACCCCCTCCCTTAATTGGATTTTCCAGAAACAAAAGAAGTACGTGTTTCTTTCTTTTTAAAGGAGATCTCAAACACCGATTTTCAGGTCTATAATATCTTCAGTTTCTGAGATATAAGTAGCCTCATTTAAGGCATTCAACCATTTTTCCACCACTTTTCACTCCTCCTATTGCGATTTTCCGAAAACAAAAAAATATGCGTTTCTTTATTTTTAATGAAGATTCTTAATACCAGTTTTTACATCTGCAAACTTTAAATGTTTGGAGATATAGATTCACTCATTTTAAAAATTCACCCCCTTTTCACCCTCCCATTAATTGGATTTTCCAACAACAAAAAAATACTTGTTTCTTTATTTTTGAAAGAGATCAAAAGTACCAATTTTGAGGTCTTTAATATCTTCAGTTTCTGAGATATAAGTACCGGTATCCTGATTAATGGCATTCAACCCCTTTTTCACCCCTTTTTACCCCTCCTATTGGGATTTTCTGAAAACAAAAAAATGCGTGTTTCCTTATTTTTAAGGAAGATTCTAAATACCAATTTTCACATCTGTAAACTTTTAAAGTTTTGAGATATAGACACACTCATTTTAAAATTTCACCCCTTTTTTCACCCCGTTAGCGACGGAATATCCAAAAATCCTCTCTTAGCGAGCACCTACATCTTAATACGAATATATCCCCAAAATTTCATTTCTTTATGTCCAGTAGTTTTGGCTCGGCGATGATGAATCAGTCAGTCAGTCAGTCAGGACAAGCTATCTATATATATATAAAACTAGCAAGATACCCGTGCTTCGCTACGGTATTATACTGAAATTTATAATTGAATGCTTATTGTTTCATATATAATCCGCCGAAATTCGCGATCTGACTGGTTATCTGAGAGAATCCGCCAAAATTCGCGATCTGACTCGTTTTCTAATAGATTACGGCAAGTTTCCTCCCATTTTTGAATCTTTCTTACCAGCAATCGAATTCGTACTTCCCGGGCTAGGTCCAGGTATTCCACCCGGTCAGTTGGGTCCCCAAAATCTTTGCCATCTTTTCCTATAAGAATTTTTAATATGGATCAAATCCTTGAGGAGATCCGGCGTGGTGTCCTCTTGGGTGCCTTGGCGGTGCTGAACCCGCGGCTGGACTGCATTCTTAGTCATTACCTGTCCAGGACCCGTTTCCAGCGCGGTCTGCACATTTGACGACGGTCCAGAACATTATTATTATTATTATTATTATTATTATTATTATTATTATTATTATTATTATTATAGATGTTCTGGACCCCATAGCAAGACCGCTACTTGGCGGTAAATTACATCTGCTGCCACTGTCATTGTTAATAATGTGACCAGCACCATTGTCGCGCGTAGCCAAGTGTTCGGGATTTCTGGTGATACGAATGACATATTCCGTGCATTGTTGAACTTATTATAGAGGTGAACAATTGGACGGTCAATCTCATTCTATCGTTTATTTCAAAGGTGTTTAAATTTTTATTTATATGCCAGGAGAATGTACTGTAATCTAACAACGTTCTCCGAAGAAAAAGATGGCTCTTGAAAACGAACCCAGGAAAGATAAAAAATGATCGATTCATGATCAGAATAAGTACATCGGAAATATACAGCCTGTTTCCAGTCATTCGACAGGGTCAGGAATGGAATGAATAAAGCCCCCATCTGGCGGCTGCAATAGGAATTGTGCCGGCTGCCGAAGCCTGTCGCACTCCTCTGGGGCAATGGATAATGAATGACAAATGAAATGAAATGATATTTGACAGTGTTGCTGGAATGAATGAATGATGACAGGGAAAACCGGAGTATCCGGAGAAAACCCTGTCCCGCCTCCGTTTTGTCCAGCACGAATGTATCATGGAGTGACCGGGATTTGAACCACATAACCCAGCTGTGAGAGGCAGGCAGGCGCGCTGCCACCCCAGCAACGGAGGCTCCTTATAAGTACATTATGAACAGTAAAATCAACTATTCTCACCTCCTTTTACACCCCACCGCCGTTAAGTTTATTTACCTCCCCCCCCCCCCCCACATAAAAAGATAACAGAAAGGCATGTTTCCAAACATCAATGTTCACGTCTATTACCTTCATTTTTGAGATATAAGTATCCCCTTAAAAATAATTCACTTTTTTCACTTCCTTTCACACTCCTTCCCCCCCCCCCCTCCCAATTGAATTTTCCGGCAAAAACCTTTTTCTTTAATAGTAAAGGATCTTCTAAATACCAATTATCACGACTCAAACTTCCTCAGTTTTTGATTTGTGTGACCTCATGAAACGAATTCAACTCCTTTTCAATCCCGCCCCCAAGATGATTTCCCACCCCCTCCCCCTAAAAACGCGTTTTTATTTGTTTCTAAAGGAGATCCAAATACCAATTTTCACGTCTGTAACAACTTTAGTTTTTATTAGACGTAAGTATTCTCATACAATTAAGTCAATTAATTTTTCAATTATTTCACCTCCCCCCCCACCTTCATTGGATTTTCCAAAAACAATACACACGTAATTCTTTATTTTTAAAGCAGATCCCAAACACCAATTTTCAGGTCTGGAATATCTTCAGGTTCTGAAATATAAGTAGCCTCATTAAAGGTATTCAACCCATTTTTCACCCTTTTCCACCCTTCCTATTGGGGTTTTCGGAAAACAAAAAAATACGTATTTCGTTATTTTTAATGAAGATTCTAAATACCAATTTTTACTTCTATAAACTTTAAAAGTGTTGAGATATAGACACACTCATTTTAAAAATTCAACCCCCTTTTCACCCCCCATTAATTGGATTTTCCATAAACAAAAAATACGCGTTTCTTTATTTTTAAAGGAGATCCCAAACACCAATTTACAGGTCTGTAATATCTTCAGTTTCTGAGATATAAGTATCCTCATTAAAGGCATTCAAATTCTTCTTCACCCCTTTTCACCCCTCCTATTGGGAATTTCCGGAAACAAAAAAAATAAGTATTTCTTTATTTTTAATGAAGATTCTAGATACCAATTTTTATATCTGTAAACTTTAAAAGTTTTGAGATATAGATGCATTCATTTTAAAAATTCACCCCCCTTTTCACCCTCCCATTAATTGGATTTTCCAAAAACAAAAAAATACGTGTTTCTTTATTTTTGAAAGATATCAAAAGTACCAATTTTGAGGTCTGTAATATCTTCAGTTTCTGAGATATATGTATTCTCTTTAAAGGCATTCAACAAATTTTTCACCCCTTTTCACCCCTCCTATTGGGATTTTCCGAAAACAAAGAAATACGTGTTCCTTTATTTTTAATGAAGATTCTAAATACTAATTTTTACATCTCTAAACTTTAAAACTTTTGAGATATAGATGCACTCATTTTAAAAATTCACCCCCACTTTCACCCTCGCATTAATTGGATTTTTCAAAAACAAAAAAATATGTGTTTCTTTGTTATTCACAGCGATCAAAAGTACCAATTTTGAGGTCTGTAATATCTTCCGTCTCTGAGATATAAGTAGCGTATCCGGATTAAAGGCATTCAACCCCTTTTTCACCCTTTTTCACCCCTCTTATTGGGATTGTCTGAAAACAAAAAAATACGTGTTTCCTTATTTTTAAAGAAGATTCTAAATACCAATTTTCACATCTGTAATCTTTTAAAGTTTTGAGATATAGACACACTCATTTTAAAATTTCACCCCCCTTTTCACCCCCTTAGCGACGGAATATCCAAAAATCCTCTCTTAGCGAGCACCTACATCTTAATATGAATATATCCCCAAAATTTCATTTCTTTATGTCCAGTAGTTTTGGCTCGGCGATGATGAATCAGTCAGTCAGTCAGTCAGTCAGTCAGTCAGTCAGTCAGGACAAGCTACTTTATATATATAGATAACTTGTCCTGACTGACTGACTGATTCATCATCGCCGAGCCAAAACTACTGGACATAAAGAAATGAAATTTTGGGGATATATTCATATTAAGATGTAGGTGCTCGCTAAGAGAGGATTTTTGGATATTTTGTCGCTAAGGGGGTGAAAAGGGGGGTGAAATTTTAAAAAGAGTGTATCTATATCTCAAAACTTTCAAAGTTTACAGATGTAAAAATTGGTATTTAGAATCTTCTTTTAAAATAAGGATACACGTATTTTTTTTGTTTTCTGAAAACCCCAATAGGAGGGGTGAAAAAGGGTGAAAATGGGGAAAAATGGGTTGAATGCCTTCAATCAGGATACCGGTACTTATATCTCAGAAACTGAAGATATTACAGACCTGAAAATTGGTACTTTTGATCTCTTTTAAAAATAAAGAAACACGTATTTTTTTGTTTTTGGAAAATCCAATTAATGGGAGGGTGAAAAGGGGGTGAATTTTTAAAATGAGTGAATCTATATCTCCAAACTTTTAAAGTTTGCAGATGTAAAAACTGGTATTTAGAATCTTCATTAAAAATAAAGAAACACGTATTTTTTTGTTTTCGGAAAATCGCAATAGGAGTGAAAAAGGGGGATGGAAAAAGAGTTGAATGCCTTTAATGAGACTACTTATATCTCAGAAACTGAAGATATTACAGACCTGAAAATCAGTGTTTGGGATCTCCTTTAAAAATAAAGAAACACGTATTATTTTGTTTCTGGAAAATCCAATTAAGGGAGGGGGTGAAAAGGGGGTAATATTTTAAAATGAGTGTATCTATATCTCAAAACTTTTAAAGGTCATAGATGTGAAAATTGGTATTTAGAATCTCCTTTAAAAATAAAGAAACACATATATTTTGTTTTCGGAAAATCCTAATAGGAAGGGTGGAAAAGGTTGAAGATGGGGTCGAATGCCTTTCATGAGTCTACTTATATTTTAGAACCTGAAGATATTACAGACCTGAAAATTGGTGTTTGGGATCTCCTTTAAAAAAGAAACACATCATTTTTTTGTTTTTGGAAAATCCAATTAATGCGGGGGGTGAAATAGGGGTGATTTTTTAAAATGAGTGTATCTATATCTCAAAACTTTTAAAGTTTATAGATGTAAAAATTGGTATTTAGAATCTCCTTAAAAATAAAGAAACGTGTATTCTTTTGCTTTCGGAAAATCCCAATAGGAAGGGTGTAAAAGGGTGAATAATGGGTTGAATGCTTTAACGAGGCTACTTATATTTCAAAACCTGAAGATATTACAGACCTGAAAATTGGTATTTGGGATCTACTTTAAAAGTAAAGAAGCACGTATTTTTTTCGTTTTGGGAAAATCCAATTAATGGCGGTTAAACAGGAGTGACAAATTGGGATGAATTTTTTGAAAGACTATATCTACAGAATATCTTGGAAACGGATAATGTTACAGACGTAAAAAGTGGGTGTTTGGAATCTCCTGTAAATGTAAAGAAATATAGGTGATTTGTTTTTGGAAACTCCACTTAAGGGGAACTCAAAAGGGGTTAAATTTTAAAATGAGAATTTTTACAGTATATCTAAAAAAACTTAACATGTTACAGAAGTGAAAAATGGTATTTTTTTCTCTATTAAACATAAAGAAACGTGTATTTTTAGTTTTCGGAAATATCACTTGGGAGGAGGGGAGGGGGGGTAAAAGTGACTGAAAATGGTGTTGAATTCTTTTAATTAGGCTACTGATATATCGAAAATGAAGATGTTAAGACGTGAAATTTGATATTTGCAATCTGCTTTAAAAGTAAAGAAACACGTATTCTCGGAAAATCCAATGAAGGGAGGGGGGAAGAATTGAAAAATTAATTGGCTTAATTGTATGAGAATACATACATCTAATAGAAACTAAAGTTGTTACAGACGTGAAAAATCGTATTTGGATCTCCTTTAAAAAAAAGAAAAGCGCGTTTTGGTGGGGAAACCATCTTGGAGGGCGGGAGAGTAAAGGAGTTGAATTCCTTTCATGAGGACACATAAATCAAAAACTGAAGAAGCTGTAGAGTCGTGATCATTGGTATTTAAGAAGATCCTTTACTGTTAAAGAAACGAGTATTTTTTGCGTGAAAGTTCACTTAGCGGGGGGGGGGGGGGAGTAGTGTGAAATGAAGTGAAAAAAGTAAATTACTTTTATGGGGATACTTATATCACAAAACTGAAGGTAATAGACGTGAACATTGATGTTTGGAATCTCCCTTAAACATAAAGAAACAAGCCTTCATTTAATTATTTTTTTGGGGGGGGGGGTTGGCGGTAAATAAACTTAACGGCGGTGGGGTGTAGAAGGAGGTGAGACTAATTGATTTTACTGTTCATAATGTACTTATAAGGAGCCTCCGTTGCTGGGGTGGCAGCGCGCCTGCCTGCCTCTCACAGCTGGGTTATGTGGTTCAAATCCCGGTCACTCCATGATACATTCGTGCTGGACAAAACGGAGGCGGGACAGGGTTTTAAAGTTTTACGTTGTAGACACACTCACTTTAAAAAATTCACCCCCCTTTTCACCCCCCCCCCATTATTTGGATTTTCAAAAAACGAAAAAATACGTATTTCTTTACTTTTAAAGTAGATCCAAAAAACAAATGTTCAGGTCTGTAATATCTTCAGGTTCTGAAATATAAGTAGACTCAATAAAGGCATTCGACCCATTAATCACCCATTTCCACCCTTCCTATTGGGATTTTCCGAAAACAAAATAATATGTGCTACTTTATTATTAAAGGAGATTCTAAATACCAATTTTTACATCTATAAACTTTAAAAGTTTTGAGATATAGATACACTCATTTTAAAATATAACCCCCCTTTTCACCTTCCTTAATTGGATTTTCCACAAACAAAAAAATTCGTGTTTCTTTATTTTTAAAGGAGATCCCAAACACCAATTTTCAGGTCTGTAATATCTTCAGTTTCTGAGATATAAGTAGCCTCATTAAAGGCATTCAACCCCTTTTTCACCCCTTTTCACTCCTCCTATTGCGATTTTCCGAAAACAAAAAAATACGTGTTTCTTTATTTTTAATGAAGATTCTAAATACCAATTTTTACATCTGCAAACTTTGAAAGTTTGGAGATATAGATTCATTCATTTTAAAAATTCACCCCCTTTTCACCATCCCATTAATTGGATTTTCCAAAAACAAAAAAATACGTGTTTCTTTATTTTTAAAGGAGATCAAAAGTACCAATTTTCATGTCTGTAATATCTTCAGTTTCTGAGATATAAGTACCGGTATGCTGATTAAAGGCATTCAACCCATTTTTCCCCATTTTCACCCTTTTTCACCCCTCCTATTGGGATTTTCTGAAAACAAAAAAAATACGTGTTTCCTTATTTTTAAAGAAGATTCTAAATACCAATTTTTACATCTGTAAACTTTTAAAGTTTTGAGATATAGATACACTAATTTTAAAATTTCACCCCCCTTTTCACCCCCTTAGCGACGGAATATCCAAAAATCCTCTCTTAGCGAGCACCTACATCATAATATGAATGTATCCCCAAAATTTCATTTCTTTATGTCCAGTAGTTTTGGCTCGGCGATGATGAATCAGTCAGTCAGTCAGTCAGTCAGTCAGTCAGTCAGTCAGGACAAGTTATTTTATATATATAGACTAGCAAGATACCCGTGCTTCGCTACGGTATTATACTGAAATTTATAATTGAATGCTTATATTTTTAGATATATAATCCGCCGAAATTCGCGATCTGACTCGTTTTCTGCGAGAATCCACCAAAATTCCCGATCTGACTCGTTTTCTATTATTTTACAGCACGTTTCCTCCCATTTTTCAATCTTCCTTTCCAGCAATCGATTTCGTACTTCCCGGGCTGGGCTCAGGTATTCCTCCTGGTCAGTTGGGTCCGTAAATCATTCCTATCCTTTCCTTTAATCATTTTTAATATGGATAAAATCCTTCAGGAGATCGGGCGTGGTGTCATATTGGGTGCCTTGGCGGC
Organism: Anabrus simplex; assembly: GCF_040414725.1. Taxonomy (NCBI): domain Eukaryota; kingdom Metazoa; phylum Arthropoda; class Insecta; order Orthoptera; family Tettigoniidae; genus Anabrus; species Anabrus simplex. The sequence continues at coordinate 493,245,919 of NC_090266.1, forward strand.
ACTGAACCCGCGGCCGGACTGCATTCTTAGTCATTACCCGTCCAGGAGCCGTTACCAGCGCGGTCCGCACATTTGACGACGGTCCGGAACATTATTATTATTATTATTATTATTATTATTATTATTATTATTATTATTATTATTATTATTACTATTATGTGTTGCTGGAATGGCTGATGACAGGGAAAACCGGAGTATCCGGAGAAAACCTGTCCCGCCTCCGTTTTGTCCAGCACGAATGTCACATGGAGTGACCGGGATTTGAACCACGGAACCCAGCTGTGAGAGGCTGGCGCGCTGCCGCCTGAGCAACGGAGGATCCTTATAAGTACATTAATAACAGTAGAATCAATTAGTCTCACCTCCTTCTACACCCCACCGCCGTTAAGTTTATTTACCGCCAACCCCTCCCAAAAAAAATAATTAAAAGAAGGCTTGTTTCTTTATGTTTAAGGGAGATTCCAAACACCAATGTTCACGTCTGTTACCTTCAGTTTTGTGATATAAGTATCCCCATAAAAGTAATTTACTTTTCTCACTTCATTTCACACTACTCCCCCCCCCCCCCGCTAAGTGAACTTTCACGCAAAAAATACTCGTTTCTTTAACAGTAAAGGATCTTCTTAAATACCAATGATCACGACTCTACAGCTTCTTCAGTTTTTGATTTATGTGTCCTCATGAAAGGAATTCAACTCCTTTACTCTCCCGCCCTCCAAGATGGTTTCCCCACCAAAACGCGCTTTTCTTTTTTCTTAAAGGAGATCCAAATACGATTTTTCACGTCTGTAACAACTTTAGTTTCTATTAGATGTATGTATTCTCATACAATTAAGCCAATTAATTTTTCAATTCTTCCCCCCTCCCTTCATTGGATTTTCCGAGAATACGTGTTTCTTTACTTTTAAAGCAGATTGCAAATATCAAATTTCACGTCTTAACATCTTCATTTTTGATATATCAGTAGCCTAATTAAAAGAATTCAACACCATTTTCAGTCACTTTTACCCCCCCTCCCCTCCTCCCAAGTGATATTTCCGAAAACTAAAAATACACGTTTCTTTATGTTTAATAGAGAAAAAATACCATTTTTCACTTCTGTAACATGTTAAGTTTTTTTAGATATACTGTAAAAATTCTCATTTTAAAATTTAACCCCTTTTGAGTTCCCCTTAAGTGGAGTTTCCAAAAACAAATCACCTATATTTCTTTACATTTACAGGAGATTCCAAACACCCACTTTTTACGTCTGTAACATTATCCGTTTCCAAGATATTCTGTAGATATAGTCTTTCAAAAAATTCACCCCAATTTGTCACTCCTGTTTAACCGCCATTAATTGGATTTTCCCAAAACGAAAAAATACGTGCTTCTTTACTTTTAAAGTAGATCCCAAATACCAATTTTCAGGTCTGTAATATCTTCAGGTTTTGAAATATAAGTAGCCTCGTTAAAGCATTCAACCCATTATTCACCCTTTTACACCCTTCCTATTGGGATTTTCCGAAAGCAAAAGAATACACGTTTCTTTATTTTTAAGGAGATTCTAAATACCAATTTTTACATCTATAAACTTTAAAAGTTTTGAGATATAGATACACTCATTTTAAAAAATCACCCCTATTTCACCCCCCGCATTAATTGGATTTTCCAAAAACAAAAAAATGATGTGTTTCTTTTTTAAAGGAGATCCCAAACACAAATTTTCAGGTCTGTAATATCTTCAGGTTCTAATATATAAGTAGACTCATGAAAGGCATTCGACCCTTTCTTCAACCTTTTCCACCCTTCCTATTAGGATTTTCCGAAAACAAAATATATGTGTTTCTTTATTTTTAAAGGAGATTCTAAATACCAATTTTCACATCTATGACCTTTAAAAGTTTTGAGATATAGATACACTCATTTTAAAATATTACCCCCTTTTCACCCCCTCCCTTAATTGGATTTTCCAGAAACAAAATAATACGTGTTTCTTTATTTTTAAAGGAGATCCCAAACACTGATTTTCAGGTCTGTAATATCTTCAGTTTCTGAGATATAAGTAGTCTCATTAAAGGCATTCAACTCTTTTTCCATCCCCCTTTTTCACTCCTATTGCGATTTTCCGAAAACAAAAAAATACGTGTTTCTTTATTTTTAATGAAGATTCTAAATACCAGTTTTTACATCTGCAAACTTTAAAAGTTTGGAGATATAGATTCACTCATTTTAAAAATTCACCCCCTTTTCACCCTCCCATTAATTGGATTTTCCAAAAACAAAAAAATACGTGTTTCTTTATTTTTAAAAGAGATCAAAAGTACCAATTTTCAGGTCTGTAATATCTTCAGTTTCTGAGATATAAGTACCGGTATCCTGATTGAAGGCATTCAACCCATTTTTCCCCATTTTCACCCTTTTTCACCCCTCCTATTGGGGTTTTCAGAAAACAAAAAAAATACGTGTATCCTTATTTTAAAAGAAGATTCTAAATACCAATTTTTACATCTGTAAACTTTGAAAGTTTTGAGATATAGATACACTCTTTTTAAAATTTCACCCCCCTTTTCACCCCCTTAGCGACAAAATATCCAAAAATCCTCTCTTAGCGAGCACCTACATCTTAATATGAATATATCCCCAAAATTTCATTTCTTTATGTCCAGTAGTTTTGGCTCGGCGATGATGAATCAGTCAGTCAGTCAGGACAAGTTATTTTATATATATACTAGCAAGGTACCCGTGCTTCGCTACGGTACTATACTGAAATTTATAATTGAATGCTTATTATTTTAGATACATAATCCGCCGAAATTCGCGATCTGACTCGTTTTCAGCGAGAATCCACCAAAATTCCCGATCTGACTCGTTTTCTATTAGATTACGGCACGCTTCCTCCCATTTTTCAATCTTCCTTTCCAGCAATCGATTTCGTACTTCCCGGGCTAGGCTCAGGTATTCTTCCCGGTCAGTTGTGTCCGTAAATCTTTGCCATACCGTATTTTCATATAATCATTTTTAATCTGGATAAAATCCTTCAGGAGATCCGGCGTGGAGTCATATTGGGTGCCTTGGCGGCACTGAACCCGCGGCCGGACTGCATTCTTAGTCATTACCCGTCCAGGAGCCGTTTCCAGCGCGGTGCGCACATTTGACTACGGTCCGGAACATTATTATTATTATTATTATTATTATTATTATTATTATTATTATTATTATGATTATTATTACTATTATGTGTTGCTGGGATGAATGATGACAGGGAAAACCGGAGTATCCGCAGAAAAATCTGTCCCGCCTCCGTTTTGTCCAGCACGAATGTCACATGGAGTGACCGTGATTTGAACCACGGAACCCAGCTGTGAGAGGCCGGCGCGCTGCCGCCTGAGCAACGGAGGATCCTTATAAGTACATTAAGAACAGTAAAATCAATTAGTCTCACCTCCTTTTACACTCCACCGCCGTTAAGTTTTTACTGCCAACCCCCCCCCCCAAAAAAAATTAAAAGAAGGCGTGTTTCTTTATGTTTAAGGGAGATTCCAAACACCAATGTTCACGTCTATTACCTTCAGTTTTGAGATATAAGTATCCCCATAAATATAATTTACTTTTGTCACTTCACTTCAAACTACTGCCCCCCCCCCTAAGTGAATTTTCCCGCAAAAAATACGTGTTTCTTTAATAGTAAAGGATCTTCTAAATACCAATTATCACGACTCTAACTTCTTCACTTTTTGATTTGTGTGTCCCCATGAAAGGAATTCAACTCCTTTACACTCCCGCCCCAAGATGGTTTCCCCCCCAAAGCGCGCTTTTCTTTATTTTTAAAGGAGATCCAAATACGAATTCTCACGTCTGTAACAACTTTGGTTTTTATTAGATGCATATATTCTCATACAATTAAAGTCAATTAATTTTTCAATTCTTTCACCCACCTCCCCACCCCCCCTTCATTGGATTTTCCGAGAATACGTGTTTCTTTACTTTTAAAGCAGATTGCAAGTATCAAATTTCACGTCTGTAACATCTTCGTTTTTAAGATATCAGTAGCCTAATTAAAAGAATTCAATACCATTTTCAGTCACTTTCACCCCCCCTCCACCCAAGTGGTATTTCCGAAAACTAAAAATACACGTTTCTTTATGTTTAATGGAGATAAAAATACCATTTTTCACTTCTGTAACATGTTGAGTTTTTTTAGATATACTGTAAAAATTCTCATTTTAAAATTTCACCCCTTTTGGGTTCCCCTTATGTGGAGTTTCCAAAAACATATCGCCTATGTTTCTTTACATTTACAGGAGATTCCAAACACCCACCTTTTACGTCTATAACATTTTACGTGTCCAAGATATTCTTTCAAAAAATTCACCCCAATTTGTCACTTCTGTTTAACCGCCATTAATTGGATTTTCCAAAAACTAAAAAAATACGTGTTTCTTTATTTTTAAAGGATATCCCATATACAAAATTTCAGTTCTGTAATATGTTCCGTTTCTGAGATATATGTATCCTCATTAAAGGCATTCAACCCATTTTTCACCCTTTTAAACCCCTCCTATTGGGATTTTCCGAAAACAAAAGAATACGTGTTTCTTTATTTTTAAAGGGGATTCTAAATACCAATTTTTACATCTATAAACTTTAACAGTTTTGAGATATAGATACACTCATTTTAAAAAATTACCCCCTTTTCACCCCCCATTAATTGGATTTTCCAAAAACGAAAAAATACGTGTTTCCTTACATTTAAAGTAGATCCCAAATACCAATTTTCAGGTGTGTAATATCTTCAGGTTCTGAAATATAAGTAGCCTCATTAAAGGCATTCAACCCATTATTCACCCTTTTACACCCTTCCTATTGGGATTTTCCGAAAACAAATGAATACGTGTTTCTTTATTTTTAAAGGAGATTCTAAATACCAATTTTTACATCTATAAACTTTAACAGTTTTGAGATATAGATACACTAATTTTAAAAAATTACCCCCTTTTCACCCCCCCCCATTAATTGGATTTTCCAAAAAAATACGTGTTTCTTTATTTTTAAAGGAGATCCCAAACACCAATTTTCACGTCTGTAATATCTTCAGGTTCTGGAATAAAAGTAGACTCATTAAAGGCATTCGAAAACTTTTTCAACATTTTTCACCCTTCCTATTGGGATTTTCCGAAAACAAAATATACGTGTTTCTTTATTTCTAAAGGAGATTCTAAATACCAATTTTCACATCTATAAGCTTTAAAAGTTTTGAGATATAGATACACTCATTTTAAAATATTACCCCCTTTTCACCCCCCCTTAATTGGATTTTCCAGAAACAAAAAATACGTGTTTCTTTATTTTTAAAGGAGATCCCAAACACCAATTTTCAGGTCTGTAATATCTTCAGTTTCTGAAATATAAGTAGTCTCATTAAAGGCATTCAACCCCTTTTTCACCCCTTTTCACCCCTCCTATTGCGATTTTCCGAAAACAAAAAATTACGTGTTTCTTTATGTTTTATGAAGATTCTAAATACCAATTTTTACATCTGCAAACTTTAAAAGTTTGGAGATATAGATTCACTCATTTTAAAAATTCACCCCCTTTTCACCCTCCCACTAATTGGATTTTCCAAAAACAAAAAAATACGTGTTTCTTTATTTTTAAAAGAGATCAAAAGTACCAATTTTCAGGTCTGTAATATCTTCAGTTTCTGAGATATAAGTACTGGTATCCTGATTAAGGGCATTCAAGCCATTTTCCCCATTTTTCACCCCTTTTCACCCCTCCTATTGGGATTTTCTGAAAACAAAAAAATACGTGTTTCCTTATTTTTAAAGAAGATTCTAAATACCAATTTGTACATCTGTAAACTTTTAAAGTTTCGAGATATAGACACACTAATTTTAAAATTTCACCCCTCTTTCCACCCCCTTAGCGAAGGAATATCCAAAAATCCTCTCTTAGCGAGCACCTACATCTTAATATGAACATATCCCCAAAATGTCATTTCTTTACGTCCAGTAGTTTTGGCTCTGCGATGATGAATCAGTCAGTCAGTCAGGATAGATTACATTTCAGGCCTTCCCCTAAACTACCATTTCAATCAGAGTGATTAAAGTTATTGATGACCTAGATTATAGCGAATTATTCCCCGACTTTGCATACCAATTTTCGTGAAGGTACGACTACTAAAATAATAAATATTTGAAAATTAAATTTTAGGCCTTCCCCTAAACTACCATTTTTCTCAGCGTGAATACAATTATTTATGGCCTAAATTATATCGACTTATTACCCCGACCTTGCATACCGATTTTCATTAAGATACGGCCACTAATAACATAAATATTTGAGAATTAAATTTCAGGCCTTCCCCTAAGCTACCATTTCACTCGGCGTGAATAAAATAATTTATAGCCTAGATTGTAGCGGTTCATCTCCCGACTTTACATTCTGATTTTCATTAAATTCTCTTCAGCGGTTTTCTCATGATGCGTGTACATACATACAGACAGACAGACAGACAGACAGAAATTACGGAAAAGAAAAAATGCATTTCCTTGTTACTTTGGACATGACCGATACAGAAATACCATTCTTTTCAAATTCTGAGCAATGTACAGACAAAACTCTTATTTTATATATATAGATTGTATTATGTTTAGTACCATTGTTTGCGCACTGGCAAGTCGCAAGACGCATTTCAAGTTTTCATCGGTGAGTCTACTTCTGTGTCTAGATTTACGAATCTTCATTAATGAAAACGTCTGTTCACATAAATAAGTTGTTCCGAATATACTTACAATATGAGCATTAAATATATACAATCTAGGAAATCTCTCCCGTGGAAAACGAACATAAAATTCATTCAAACTATTTGTCTTTGCAAAACAATCTTTCATTTGAGTATCGCACTGTAAGTTAATCAGTTCTAGCTCCAGTTCTGGTCTAACAGTTTGCACATCCAATGAGAAGGGCATAGCGAACACCTGCAGATCCTTTTCTAATGCCTGAATGTCGTGAAACCTACTCTGAAAATCGTCATGTACTTACATTAAAACCTCTCTATATTCTTCTACTGTTTTTAATATGATTCAATATTTTCTTACATATTAAACATTTTGCTGTGTTATTTTCTTGAATTATTAAGTACTCTTCTTCCCAGGAAGCCAACGGTCGTAGCCGTGTTGAAACACCGGATCCCGTAAGATCTCCGAAGTTAAGCAACATTGGGCGTGGTCAGGAGTTGGATGGGTTGCCACGCGCTGTTGGTGGGGGTAAGGGAATGGAGGAGCGGGAAGGAACTGGCCACCCTACCGCACGTAAACTCCTGCTCAGGAACACCTCTGCGGAGGTTCGGACCTGCCTTCGGGCAGAATAACCCTTACCTCACCTTCCCAGGAAGGTTTGAAACTTGTTGCGTCGATGGCCAACGCTATGCTGAACACTGTTCCATTGTAAATGATACATTAACCGGCTAGATCTGAGCATCGTGTGGGGTGGAGATAAAGACGGAAACACACTACTATCACCACACATGAGTTCCGCGTATTGTGTCTCAGTCTAACCTGTCCAGAAAGATGTGCTATACCTTTGCGCCACTGGCCTGCTGTACGTACTACGTCATGCACTTCCCCTACTTCTTCCCCTGCTTGCTCGCTAAGCTGCTCTCATTCCTCGAGAGCTGGGAGCAAACTGGCTTCGAAGGCACTTCCCTCTCGGTTGACGATGCCTGTGGTAGTATACATAGTGAAATTGAATCAAGGTGCAATAACGCTAATGCAATGAACTCGCTGTTGTGTTCAATGATTTTCTCGCGAAAGGCGTGGGGTCTCAGACGAAACAATCTGTATCCCCGTCTGTACTCAGATTGGCTTTGCTGTACGAGAGTGAAAGCTGGGTGGACTTAGCATATAATATTCACATGTTAGAAATAACAAATATTAAAACACTGGCAATTATTTTTAGTACAAACAGGTGGGATAAATGACCGGAGGAACTCTAAATAAGGACATAGATGTTAAGTGAGGAAGAAACTCATTGCATGAAGATATTCGTAAAATCTTGTCTCAGTGACTGAGCCATGTGAGCAAATGGAGAAGGATATGTGTTAGATAGGAAAATATTGACTGGGCCACAGTGATTACGAGAAGTAGAGAGAGACGAACCCGCTGATAGTTCTGGACGTCAGAAGTAAAAGTTTACAGGATACAACAAAGAAGATGCTAAGCGCATATTTTGCCGCCGTTAGGCCAGGTCGAATCAACAGTTCTGGTCATGGTAAACTATCGTTAGAGGCAATACGTTAATCAATACGGCGGACGGCATAATGTCGAATTGTATTATTACATACCATTGTTTATCGCTGGATTCTCCTTACACATACGATGCATGCAATAGTGTACGCATAAAAGGACACGATCAAACAAGTCACATACGATAAGAACCTCAAAATAGTCGTTTTTTCATTTAGGATAGCTTACCTCTTACCTCCGGAGGTAGAATCAGTTTTTAATGGTTTAATTAAGAGCAGTTTGGAACTAAACTAAGCCACACAGCTAATTGCAAACAGACTATTATGTAGGTATTCAATTTATACACATAGGCTTGCAGACTGAACACTGAATGGCTTAACTCCCTATGATGAAGGCGTATGTACAGTATGTAAGTACGTAATTATTACGTTATTATTATTATTATTATTATTATTATTATTATTATTATTATTATTATTATTGTTGTTGTTGTATGTCCGGCGCTCCCTTCTCGCTCCGCCAGCCAGCTACACGCGCGCCAAGTGTCATTCTTCTAGCCTCGACGCGCAGCCCTCAGTGCGCGTGCCTGAACCATCGTGTGTGTACTATAAAGAGGAACTCCCAGCCTGTCCAGATGCCCACTTGCCCCGGTGTCCAGCTCCAGAATACACCCTACGTCGAGCACGAAGGCTACTCCTCTTGAAAATGTGCTTCGACCAGGTGGACTGAATTTCTGGCAGTACGAGGTCTCACCTCTGGTCACCGCTCCTCCTATTCCGCTGCCCATATCCAGTCATACTATTACATACCGTAATATTTCCCTAATTAATGCAAGCTCCCTTAGTTTCGCTAAGTAAGAATTCTTCCAACATTGAACTTGCTTTCATGAACTCAGCAAGGAAGGACTTTCCAAAACATTTATGTCAGTACTTCGGATAGTTTTCGACTATCGACTTTTCATATCACAAGGACTATCTTTTCGAGATAGTAGTGGATGTAAATACTGCAAACTTGTATATAGTGTACAAAAGATAGACTCTTTCTCAAGATTCCTAATTCATTTTGCTTCAAGTTAAATTTCAGTTTTATTTGTGTAAATAGTGTATTTTGCATTTGAAGCGAATAATAAAGTTGTGTTTTGTAAATCTCAACGTTGGTTACAACAATTATTATTATTATTATTATTATTATTATTATTATTATTATTATTATTATTTGGGGTCGTCAGTCCATTGACTGGTTTGATGCTGTTCTCTAAGCATCTACGTCACTACCGCATCTACACTAATAAGCTTGCCACTGATCTACGTCTACCGTTCTTACCGCATACACTTACATCTTTTTTTTTGCTATTTGCTTTACGTCGCTCTGACACAGATAGGTCTTATGGCGACGATGGGATAGGAAGGAAGCGGCCGTGGCCTTAATTATGGTACAGCCCCGGCATTTGCCTGGTGTGAAAGTGGGAAACCATCTTCAAGGCTGCCGACAGTGGGACTCGAACCCACTATCTCCCGATTACTGGATACTGGCCGCACTTAAGCGACTGCAGCTATCGAGCTCGGTACACTTACATCTAAAAGCACCTGAACTTATCCTGGGTGTCTCAAGATTTGTCTTACCATTGTATCTCTTCTCGTTATATTGTAGTCTACATTTTATGTCCTTCTTACTTCAGCCTTCTTTATTTGTTCTACTCCCCAAATAACAATATCGATCTACTTCCTCTAAGAGTGGAATTCCTAGTCTAATATTACCTGCATCACTTGACTTCGTTCAACTGCACTCCATTAATTTTGTTTTGCATTTATTTACTTATTTAAAATTTGTACTCCTTCTTCAATACTCTGTCCATCCCATTCAGCAATTTGTATAGATAATCTGCACTCTGATAAAATAGCAATATAATCAGCTAATCTCAGTTTTCTTGTTCTATCCTTAGATTGAAATTCCCTTTCGCAATTCATTTTGATTTCCTTTACTGTCAGTTCTATATAAACATTGATAAAGAGAGGTGACAAACTCCACCCTTGCCTCACTCCTTCCCAGATTTCTGCTTCTTATTTTTATAGCCCTCATTTCTTATTACTGCAGACTGAATTTCATTCAGATTGTTGGTAATCATTCTCTCTTGGTATATGATCGCGATCACCTTAAGAATCACAAATAGCTTGGTCCAATGTACATTATCGAATGCCTTTTCTAGATCTGCGAATTCAATGTTCGTGGGCTTGTCCTTCTTAATTCTATCTTCTAAGATCAGATATAAAGTCAGGATTGCTTCACGTGTTCCTACATTTCTTTTGAAGCCAAACTGACCTTCTCACAACTCAACTTCAAATTGTATTTCCATTCTACTCTAAATAATAATCGTTAAAATTTTGCAAGTCCAAGATACTAAATTAAACGTGCGGTAGTTTTCACACTTGTCAGCAACTGCTGCTTTGGGAGCAGGCATAACAACATTCTGTCTGAAATCGGATAGCATTTCTCCTGGATAATACATATTACACACTAAATGGAATAACCTCACCATGCTGGTTTCCCCTAACGCAGTCAGTAATTCTGCGGGTACTGTACTGTATATCATCAATTTCAGGTGCATTGTTCCTATTTAGGTCTCTCAAGGCTCTGTCAAATTCTGATCTCAAAATTAGGTTTCCCCTTTCATCAACCTCTCCTTGTTCAGGAACCGTATCATCTGCTTGATAAAATTGTTGGGTATATTCCTGCCATATTTGTGCCTTGTTTTCTTTCTCTAGAGGACGTTTTCCATATGAGCCCTCAATATGCACACACCTTGTTTTACTTTCTCAAATGTGTTCCCGGATGTTCCTGTATGCAGCACCTACCCTTCCTACAATCATACAGCCTTCAATATCCCTGCACTTCTCTTTCAGCCATTCCTCCTTAGCTGTACTGCTCTTTATATCTACTTCATTCTTTAATCGTCTGTATTCTTTTCTGCCCTACTCACTTTTTGCATTCTTGTAACTTCGTCTCTCTTCAATCAGGTTTAGTCTAGTACCTCCCGAGTTATCCACTGTTTCATGTTTGATCTTACCTTTCTTCCTACCGTTTCTTTAGCAGCCCTACTGATCCCATTCTTCACGACACTCTACTCTTCATCTATTGTGTTTCCTTCAGCTTTTTCCTTTAGTCCAAGTGGAACGTGTTCCTCGAAACAATAATTCACACTCTTTTCTTTTAGCTTGTCAAGTACCCATTTCTTGTATTCGTTCCTTCAATTTTTTTGAACTTTTTGATGGCATTTCTTGACCATCGGGTTGTGGATAAAGTACACGTTGCTCCTGGTAAAGTCTTGCAATACAACGCCTGATTTCTGAATCTCTGTCAAATCATAATGAAGTCTATTTGACACCATTCATTATCTCCAGGTCTCGTCCACGTGTACAGTCATCGTTTATGGTGTCTGAACCAAGTATTAGTGAGGACTAAATAACTATCTGTGCAGAATTCAACCACCCGACTTCTTGTTTCATTCCTTAGTCCAAGTCCAAATTATCCTACTGTATGGCCTTCCCTTCTTTGGCCTACCACAGCATTCCAGTCGCCCATCTCAATTACATTCTCTTCTCCTATTAAATATTGTATTAAATCTTCTATCCCTTCATACGTTATTTCTATGTATTCATGATCCGCTGGAATAGTAGGTATAAAGACCTGCACTATTGGGATGGACATTGGCTTGGTGTCCGTCTTGACACTAATAATCCGTTCACTATGCTGATCGTAATAGATTTCCCGCCGTCCTATTTTCCTTATTCATTATCAAACCAACTACTTCCCCTACTTCACTTATACCAACTACATCTAACTTTTCAGATTCTCTAACTTACCATAATGATTTAAGCTTCTAACATTCCAAGCTCTGACTCGCAAACTGTCAGGTTTCACCTTCCTGATTATTGCCTCCTCTCGTGTAGTCCCTGCCCGGTGATCCGAAAAGGGGACTAGTTTACCTCCAAAGTATTTTACCTGGGAGGAAGCCTTAATCAATATATCATTCATTCATACAGAGAGAAGCTATATGCCCTCGGAAGTTAGCTACGACTGTAGTTGCCCGTTGCTTTCATCTGTGTAGCAGTATCAACATAGCTAAGCCTTGTTTAATCTTATTACAACGTCATATCGGTCAATCATCCAGTCCAGACTGTCGCCCTTGCAATGTCCCAAAAGCTTCTACCCTCCTTTCGATGAACCATTCGTTAGTCTGGTCTTTCGACAGATACCCATCCGATATGCTTGAACCAACGGCTCGGCTATGTGCTTCACTGGAACAAACACACACGCCTCCCCGCCACAGCAAGGTCACATAGTTCACAGGGGGTAATTATTATTATTATTATTATTATTATTATTATTATTATTATTATTATTATTATTATTATTATTATTATTATTATTATTATTATTATTATTCATCTGATATTTCAGTAACCAACATTCAGTTGTACTTTGGACTTTGAAGAGTATTCTGTGCAGCTTAGCACATTTAGAAGATCAGTTCTATAACCGAAACTGTCTTGTTGTTCCAGCTCATTTCAGGGTTAGGATGCAACATGGTCATCGATATTAGAGAAGGAAATGTGGTGGTCTTAAAATTAGACCTATCTTAGCCTAAGGTCTATAAACTGAATGTGTCCGAACTTCAAAACACTTGGGAGACACGTTATGAAGAATACTTTGATTCAGTTCACAAAATTCGAGTCTTGTTATGGAAGCATGTTGAACTGGGATTTACTTCTGAAAACTCCACTTCCTCCCACAGCACGCGCTCATATTTCCTTTAAGAATTTATAGTAGTGTATTGAAGATTGTGTCTCATGATCCTTACTCTTCAGTGACAACCTCCACTTGGTCAGGCAGTGTCTTATCTGACCTAGTAAGTCACTCTTACCCTTTGTACTGTTGAGTAGATAAATTGAAGCGATATACCTCGCCTGCCTGCTTGATCTATTGTCTCGCTCTTAAGTATCACCGCCATCTGAAGAAGGAAAAGGGAAGATTACACGCAATGTGCGCGTTTCCCTGAGTGGCCTCCTTCTTTAAGAGTTAGAGGCTGCAATACTGTGGTATCCGGGTAAAACAGGTTATTTAATGTCAAGCGTAGAGTTAATAATATAATGTTAAAATTTTCAAGTGTTGTTTGAATTATTGAGGACTAATTTGACAAATTAGCACAACATTTTAATTTTTCAATAATGTATTTATGGTTAACTTAGTGCTACAATTTATTTCCAAATTCCGAAGCTAACTGTGAGGATATATAAGCTAAATTGAAGATCATGTCATCTGTTGAACTTCTGTAATGCAAAGTAAAACCAGACCCTCTCTGTACATGGCTAATATAATAACAGCACAGCGTACGAGTTACTCTTTCTTCTGCTCAACAGACGTGATTATCAGAAATGGCAAAAAAGAGAAGTTATCCCCACGTATAAATCCAATATAGAAGGTTTTTTGAATGCTATTACAGGTTGCTAATTAGACGTCTAAACATACGACTTCATAGCCGAGTTATATCGTCACTGGCTTCTCACGAAGTCGGTCGTGGTTCTAATCGTGGCAAATGGAAGGAGGATTTCTAAAATGCCTCTCCCGAGTGGTTTCAGTTCCATATAAAACTGTATGTCACGGGGCCATGATCACGATATCGACAGCCACGTAAATCTGCAAACCTGCTGGCTTGCTTATTCCAACTGCACTCAAATTTCTGTTAATAGGAAGAAGACGACGTTTTAATTTTAGAGCACTTCTTAATCTTTAAAATTGCTAAGTTAATCACGTGTAAGGATACCGTGGTTTACCCGGTGGCCCTGATTTCAATTCCTGGTTCTTTCAAGGATTTTAACCCTCGATTGGAAGCTTCTGTAGTTCACCCAGTCTTATTTACTTATTTAGTGTATGACTGTTAATGCCTGCTGTGTTAGAGAACATGTTCAGCTCACCTGATGCAGGTCTCTATATGACTCCCATGGATGACCTGCGCTTCGGATGTGACATGATGATGATGATGATGATGGAAATGGGGTAGGGAGGGGGTGAAACCCGGTGTCGGCACATAGCCTACTCCTGTCGAATGACACCGAGGAGCCCGTTCAAAACTACAGAAGCTTGTCATGAAAGCCTAGCAGCACAATTGAACATTTTATCACACTCACAACGAGCCACTCCAATAATTGCCAGCAGTCGTCTTTGCAGAGACGTGGTAAAAGTAATTACCTATCAGATAAACTAAATTCTGAGCTTTGTTACGCTCTTGTTGTATGTATTCACTATTCATATTGGTATATTGGAAGCACAATGAAACTGTGTAAGAACTGATAAACGCGCTCTCCTTCCTCCGTTCAATTTTAGTTTGCCATTCTTTAAAGCTTTTACAGACATGTGTTATGCAGTAAAATTATGCACGACAAAAACGAAATTTCACAAGTAAATTTTCAAATATTCATGACACAGTAATTTAGAAACAGAGCTGATATTGAAAACACAGAGACATCAGTCGAAAGCACAATAGGAGAAACCCCGGCGTTTCTTCGGGCCAGCTGGGCGGACCCCGTTCTGGCTTACTCATCCCTTCCAGGAAATACTGAAGGAGGCTACGAGAGGGCTGGCACTTAAACATTGCCCCCCGTCGAGAGATGATCATCCCAATCAGTCATCTCAGCTGTTCCAGCTGTTCCGCAGTAAGGCACCATTATGTGCAGATGTACAGTACCACCTTCATCTTGCGCCTTGGGCTCTGTCGTATCCGATATCTGACGTAATTTATTCATGTGAGAACGCAATAAAGCAATCCTCATGCCTTCCGGAGCTTCAGAGGCAAGATCCGTTTCTTACGGGGTTATACAGCCACCCTGGGGCGTTCTGAAGATTACAGATATTGTCCGCTCGTTGATCGTATCGCTCCTTCAATCGGTCGCTCTCTATCCACGAACTATCCGGACAGCGGCGTGTACATCCTCCAGTCTCCTTGCCAGATCTAGGCAGTACTGGTCGGTCGGAGCAAGACGGTCCTCAGGTCGGCCGAACGCTAACTCCACGGGAGGCACACCACTCCTCCAAACAGCGTCCTTTCGGGTGTGCATCCGGTGGTCTCGTGCAATGCAGACCGTAACCCAGAGAGAAAAGGGGAAGATGACTATCTCCGTCACTCTGCGTTTCCACGCAGGCGTCAGAGCTCCAGATTTCCTCGGATTCTATGGTGGTCCTTCGCAGAGAACTTCGTGCTCGCTCTCCCTCCTAAAACAGCATTTGCAGTCTTCTGGGCAAGGTATTCGGGACAGAGCGTTGACCTGCAGAATGCGCTCTATATTGAAGAAACCCTCCTCAATCTGTTTCTGTCGATCTTCTTCCGAGCTTCCATCTTCCTTTCCGTCTTTTCCTGGTCGTCTTCTAATTTTAATGGCCTTCCTCTGTCTTCTTATGGCAGTACATTCACCTTCTCATAGCCGTATTTCGTCTTCTTCTGGCAGTCTTACATATTCGATTTTTCTTCCGACCGTCTTCCATCATATTCTGACCTTCTTGCGTCTTCCTCTGGCCATCCTACGAATTTTTCTGGCTTTCCACCACCCTCTTCTAGCCGTCTTCCGTCTTCCGTCTTCTTCTGGTGGTTTTTCATCCTCTCCTCCATCTTATTTATCATCCTTAAGAGTGCATTTAACTAAGCCTCTATTTTCGTGTGAATTCTGGTCTCGATTGGCGTGCAGAAATTACCACAAGGGAAAACTACCGTAAGCATTTTTATATTTGTGTATTCAATATACACAGATGTTCTTGACTGCTCCCGACGGCGTTCGAAACCTGCAGTGTCCATCCACTGATACATGCTGATTAAAATTATGTATCACATATGGGGTATAATCCCATTTCTGACACCACTTTTGTTATCAATAAAAAACTGTCTGTTTTATCGACTTAATTTAATTCAAAATAACCCAATGAGTACACACACTCACCACTCACACCATGAATGACCACACTACACTCATTGCTGTCTATTTAATAGTGAATTCACACACACAACAGCTGCACCCAGACATGTTTCAACACAGGGTTATTGACCACCACCAGTACAAGATGAGTGTTCCTTGGCTCGACTAAAGAGAAAGTCTTTCACTCATACAGTCAACATAGTAGATTCATGTTGCCGCTCCTCACAGTAAACTACTTCACACTGGCAATTAAACACAACAACGACAGCCAGCCTTACTGCTGTCCTACTCCAAATACTCCACTCTTTCGGGGTTAGGCTCCTTTTTATATCCTGGTGATGGAGTACTGGAATTTTCGGGGCTCGGCTAGAGGGCTAGAGATGGAAGATTCTTGTTTCTTCTTCTAGAATCCAATAGGGAAACCAGACGAAAGCAAAATGGAAGGAGAGGCCGCGGCATGTCCTCGGGCCGGCTGGGAGGTCCCCGTTTTGGCTTACTCATCGCTTCCAGGGCCGAAAAGTAAGAACATGTATAGTTTTAAGTAGCTTAACAAAGCTAACGCTTTATGACGGGTGTTCAGTCTTACAGCTTGGTAAATGGAATGAAATGACCATCGATTGCAGAGAAGAGAGTATATTACCAGCGTTGTGAAATCAGTCAAAATACACACAGTCAACACCGTTACAAAACAAATTATACATTTCCGAAGAACTTGCAATCTTTCAACTGCTGGCTTAAGTCTCGCCATTGGCTATTTTCAACATATTATTGAGAAATTAATCATCAGACCGGTAAATTAAAATAATTATCTTGTACAGCAGAAATAGCAGTTGACACTCCATGTCACGTATCCCAACACTAAGCTGAAAAACAATTGTACACACCATAATGGGTCGCAATAGAATATAGGGCGATTTAATAACATTACACATCACACTTGACGAGGGGGACCTTAATTGCAAAGTGACTTAGCCTCTGACTTCTTATCAAAAAAACCTAGATTCAAGTTTTGGTCAACGCATGTGGGATTACTAAAATGTCCCACCTCTAAAATTTGGATTTCACATAAAACCGGATGTCCTCTGACTATGATTATGATATCAATAATCATTAAAATGTACACCTTTGCTTGTTCCTTCCAGGAAGATCACTCTTGTAGGCATACGCGGAGGAGGTATTCAAAAGTGATGGTAAAGAAGGACATGAGGTCTGGCATTTCCAATGAATCCTAGTCTAATTATAGCAGTTATATAGATGGTTTAATTTTTGAAATATTATTTGTTATAATACTACACCTAAGCTATTTTA
Organism: Anabrus simplex; assembly: GCF_040414725.1. Lineage (NCBI taxonomy): Eukaryota > Metazoa > Arthropoda > Insecta > Orthoptera > Tettigoniidae > Anabrus > Anabrus simplex. The sequence goes on from NC_090266.1 coordinate 493,263,416, forward strand.
ATAACGAAGTATATTATTAAATACAGTAATTTACGTATAAAGCCTGAAAGCTCTCAAACGGCTGAACCAAGCGCGGCCTCCTGGCTTCCCACACACCCACGGCCCACGTGGCTTTCTGGCTTGTTTCCTGTCCTTCGCTTCCACGCTGTAGTCAGTATTCAGCGTTCTTTAGCGAAGTTACTTCTA